>NC_064856.1:32214005-32509005 GCF_024139225.1 Suncus etruscus | reverse complement strand
AATATGTAAGAGCAACACCATGTGCTTGGCTTTAAGTAAATAAAAACAAATAAGGCAGAGTCTGCCGTTGGGACCGTACAAGCTGAAGGTATTTGGGAGAGTGAGATGTTTTTCAGGGATTGAAATGGTAAATCATACCTTCATCTCTCTGAAAAGTTAATAAAACACCAGAAGTGTGTGTGTGTGTGTGTGTGTGTGTCTGTGTGTGTGTGTGTGTGACTAAATGAGTCATGACATTAGGAAATGAAAATAAAGCAGAGCTGTGATGGTGCCCAGTGATAGAACACATGCTTTCTATATGTCTAAAGCCCTAGATTTGATCCATAGGACCTCTGAAAGCCAAGTGGTATCCTGGCATCATAGTATCAGTTACAAAAAATGTCAAAGTCAGAGGCCATAAATGTGGGTGTCTCCATGCGGGGGCAGGGGTAAGAAGGTACAAGAAGGCGTGATGTTAGAGTAGAGAATGCTTTGGAGAAGGAGAACTAGTGTCAAGGAAGGAAAATGAAGAGAAGGGAGAGACCAGGGGAAGGAAGAAATGGAGAGAAAGAGAGATAGAAAGATAGTGAAAAGGGAGAAGGAAGGAGAAGGGGACAAAAAAGTGAAGAAAGTGAAGAAATTGAAGAAAATAACGTTTATAAAGGAAGGTTGCATAGCAGTAGGTCATTTGCCTTGCACACGGCAGACCCAGGACAGACCTGGGTTTGATTCCTGGCATCCCATATAGTCCCATAAGCCTGTCAGGAGTGATTTCTGAGTGCACAGCCAGGAGTAACCCCTGAGCTCCGCCACTGAGTGTGGCTCAAAAACAAAACAAAACAAAACAAAACAAACAACAACAACAAAAAAAGAGGGTAGGTAAAAGGCAGGTCAGAGAGAAGACAGACGAAAGCTAAGCAAATGAAGGAGACAACTTAGAATTGAAGAAAAGACAGAAAACTAGCCTGCATTCCTACAATAAAAGTACAAAAGGGACTATGCACCAATTGAACATTGACCCTCAAAGATGAGGGGCTGTTATCCCTAGAACCTGTTTGCGTTGCCTGACAAGGATCAAAATGCCTGGAGATGCCCTAGAATTAGATGCCCTAGAATTAGCCTGTCCTCGAGACAGGCTGAATGAGAATTGGTGCAGAAGGACAGGGAAGTACTATGATCAGAAGCCAGAAGCCAGATAATGCCACCACTCTACCAGCAACACTGGGGGCTAGAGAGCAGGAAGGAATAAGGTCCTGTCTCCATCTACTCAGTGATCACAAAAGACAAAGCTCTTCAGTTGTAACAGAAATAACAGGAGATAAAGTTCATTTATTTATATTGTTTGCTGTGCATATTTTCTGTACATTTTCATAAAATTATAGTGAAATATTTTTTCTATTTTTGTTTTTGGGACACATCTGCTGGTGATCTGGATTTATTCCTGTGTATCCAAGCTTGAATGAGGGCATATAAAGTACTGGGGATTGAACCTGGGTTTACCACATGCAAACATCAAGTGTACCTAATATACTATCATTCTGTTTCCTGCATTTGAAGTTTATTTAAATTAACAGAACATTGATCACGAAGATTATGTTTTAGAGGTATAAGTTCAGACCTCTTTAAAAGGTATTTTACCAGCGAAGCTCAAGGATTCCTCCACCATCTCATACCTCTCCTTTCTGCCCCATAGAAATTTTCATTTTTGTAGTTCAGTAACTATGGAATAATAACTAAGAGCAGAGTCAAAAGGTTTATCCTACTAAACATTGTCCCTTTTATTCTTTTTCTCTATAACTTATCTATGGTCTGTTGGTATTTGTCTTTCTTACTTATATTGCTTAGCATAACACTTTCCTCTGTGTTGCCACCCAAAGCAAAATTTCATCCTTCCTAGAGCTGAGAAGTATTATGCATCTGCCTTACCCATTATTTGTTATTTATTTACCTTCTTACTGTATTTATTGGCCCATTATTATTATTGTTAACTCATTAGACTCAGCATTGAGACTGAGTCTTTGTAAGCCAGGCAATACACCATACCTGACTCTAAGATTCTTTTTTCATGGATTAAAAAGGAGACAAAATACCCAACAGACTTTTTTTAAATCCTGAAGTTAATTTCACCTTAAGATCTCTCTTACAAGGAGAACCTTGGCAGATGTTCACTGTTAGAGCGTCCAATTACACCCACAAATTACACCTACAAATTATGTCCATGTCATTCTCATTGCAGAATCTGGGGATGCAGAACCTAGAATGCTTCTCCCAGAAGACAAAAAGATAACAGAGAATATGCAATTTTATATGGCATTTGTTTATCTTTTACCAATATTATTATGGACCTATTTATTAACTTATAAATGTGGAAGTCTTATTGTTATTAATAATAAGATTTCAGGAAGCTAAATAGTTTAAACTGATAGTCAATCCCATACTATTTAGGACACAAACTAGATTCAAAATTTTGTGTGTGTAAGATTTGCCCTAAAGGTAAATCTGGTAAGGTAACAGATGAGCTCAGAAAATGATGTCTGAGGCCTGACTTCACTTCTACTGCTACCATCTATCATGTGGGATAGCCTAGGAACAAGACCTGAAGACTATTCAGGCCAGAGTTTGAGGCTGAACAGAGTCTGAACTGTCTTCTGGGAAGTGGGTAGGTCAGCCTCTCACTTTGGATCATTAGAATAAATCCCAGATCTCCAGAATCCAGATTACTACTGGTCATCATCACTGAGAGTAAGTCATGACAGCATCATAGATACCAAAAAGAAAAGAAAAGAGATCGGGGACTATAAAAAGGTAATAATAACAGGAAGTACCGAAGTGTACACTGGATGTTGCCATCTAGAGACCTGGGATACTGATAAGATAAAGACTTTAAAGAAGCAGGAAGTCATAATGCCATCAGAGAAAAAGATTTCCAGTTTCTCTCAGCACTCAGAACATTCATTCCCATAGGATGACCCACCAATTCCCAGAATTAGCTCCTCGTTGGGATGCCACTTGGCAGAACTTTTTCTGCTCTCTTTCTCAAACCAGCCTAAATTGCTCATCAAGGAGGTATTTTAATTTACAGACTCCATCATAAGCCTGAGATTCCTGGGAGATAATTTAAGACAAGGAAGAGGGTCCTTTTGGGCGCAAAATTAAAGAAAGGAAGCCAATCATTTCACCCTGTTTTGACTCCGGTCTCTAAGGAGCAAAGTTCCCAGTTCCTCAAGGGCAAGTCAGGATCACTGGGGTGGGAGAGATAGCACAGGGGTAAAGGCACTTACCTTGCAAATATAGATCCCTAGATCATCCCTCGAATCACATATAATCCCCCCAAAACACCACCAGAAGTGATACTTAAGCAAAGAGCCAGGAGTAAGCACAACTGGGTGTGACCCCCCCAAAACAAACCCAAAAGTTAAAGGATCACTGTAACATTCACTGCTTCCCTTTAAAGAAGTGACTGTTGGAACTACATTTTCCCTGCACAGTTGTAACCCGATTCCCAACTGGTTAGCAAATACATAAACAGAAAAAGAGCTTTGTCATTATTTCAACAGTGGTCAAACTGAGAGAAGCCTATTGAACCCCTTTTCAGGGGAAAGCGTGCTAAGCAGAAAAGAGCAAACATTCTACCCGAATCTTATCCAAAGCATGCTTCCCTTAAGATGACTCCTCTAATGAAAATCTGTCGTGAGCAAATGACTCATCATGTGAAATCTGGGCTGAAGATGTTGGCGAGGTGCACAATGCATAAGAAAATGAAATTAATCAATATGAAGATGAAGATCAGCCGTCTATCACAGCCAAGCTATTTGATAATAATGAAACCGGAGGAACAGAGAGGGCTGAGGAAACTCATGAAAGGGCAGGAAATGTCAATGGTAATCATGAATTAGTAACCATGGGTAAAAAGGGAGAAACCAGCAAAGGCAGACAAAGGGAGAATAGTCTGGAAGCAATCACAGGTTTTTTTCACTACTCTCGTTGATCACTGATATCTCTTGATATCATTGACCCATTCCTGCCTTTCAGTTACCTGCACAGCAGCCAGAACAATCCTGGTAGGAATCAAGTTAGGAATCCTGTTAGAATTTCCATTATCGAGGGAGCCCCCAATAAGAATCATCTGCAGGCCTTCATAAAAGCCAAACACGCTCTACTCTGGTGACCTAAAATACTCTAAATGACCTTGGCTTCCACAACCTACTCTCTCTTCTTTTATGCTAGGCACTCTAGTCAGGTACAGACTTTCCAGGACATACGATCCAGGTTCTTTCAAAGAACATTGATCCATAAAGTCCCATCCTTCCAGGCAATCTCAGAGCCTGTTTCTCATTTCTACCCCAAATCATCCTTCAATGGCCATGTGGTGTAGCCTACTCATGGGGAAGCAGAACTTCATGAAAATCCTGACTGGAAAGACCATCATCTTTGAGGCCGAGCCTAGTGACACCATTGAGAACATCAAAGCTAAGATCCAGGACAAGGAGGAAAACCTCTCAGACCAGCAGAGGCTGCAGCTTGAGGATGGTCACGCCCTATCTGACTATGGCACCCAGAAAGAATTTACTCTGCACTTGGTCCTGCACCCAAAGGGTAGCCAATTCTAAATAACTCCCTTTAAAGATTTCAACAAATTTTATTGCACTTTCCTTGGATAGTTTTTGCATTCCAGTTTCCCTCTCTGAATTTCTAGCTTCTCCCATCTTTTTACACTTCTGATTCCCTTCTCTTCTTTCCTTTCTGTTTTATCATATCACAATATCAAATATAAATATCTTAGTTAAATATCTGGTTTATTATCCACTTTTCTGATAAGACTGGAACTCTAGATGATGCAGGTATTTTGCCTGTTTTATTCTTTGTCCCACTATTTTACACCTTGGGGTCCTGAAAAGTACCTAGTCCATAATGGCTACTTCAAAAATATTAATATATACAGGACCACCAGAGATAAGCTGTGTGAAAACAATAACTCACTAAGAAGGGGATTTGTTACATTTTCCATCCTGGAATATGCCCAGGTTATAGCACTCCTCCCTTTTCAAGAAGGTTGATAAATATGAGGAGACAATGCCAGTCTTCTCCCAAATGAGCAAATAAATTCTGGAACCAAAAGCACAGAAAACTATGCCTGAAGAACAGTCTAACTCTGCTCACTCACTTCTCTGTAGTTGTTAACTGGTGAGTCCTAACCTGAATTTACCAATTTATCTTTCTTTATCAAGAATTAACACTCATAGGGCCAAAGAGATAGTAGGGATTTTGCCTTGAATAAAGCCCAAACTGGTTCAACCCCCAGAATTCCATATGTTCCCCTTAGTTCCACCAGGAGTGGGGACTAGGTGTAATTTCTGGAGTAATTATAATTGCTGAAGTAATTTCTGAGTGCAGATCTAATAGTTATCCCTGAGCATGCCAGGTTCCTTAACTTCAAAAAAAAAGAATAAATATTTGAAAAATTAAATGGGTTGAATTGTAATTCCATTTAACAAATATATATCAGTTGAATTGAATTTACCAAATGGTAAGGATTCCATGTGGCAGAAAGTCAACTCATTAAATTAGTCAAGTCTTACAAAGAATCATCCCCTCACTCATTAATGATTATAATAATAAGATTAATAATATAATATAAAATTATATAAAATAAATAAAATAAAATCATAAAAATAAAATATATATTTTATATAACATATAAAATATAATAATATGATAATAATATTAACAATGAGTGGGCATCCTTGTGGTTATGTTGTATTTTCACATGTATTATATAAAAAAATCAAGTTATGTCAGATGATTTGCTGTAAAACTATTGAAAAAAATGGAGAACAACCTGCAAAATGTCTGCTGCGAAAGAAAATATCTCCACCTGAATGAATCCTCCACTGTCAGGAGATGGGTCTTCACACAGGTGGGTGACTGCTTCCACACAGATGCATGGCCAGAGGAGGGCTCATCTCCTAACTGACTTCATACTGATTTGCTGCACCTGAAATACATATGTGTGACTGTCTTTAGTCTCTTGTCCTCCTTTCACAGAGAGGGGCCATCTTGAAGTTTTAAGAAACACCTGATAAATGATCTTGTTGTAAGTGAGCATCTCCTGTTTGCTTTTATGAGACTCAAGAGCAGGTTGTTAAACCTTGGAACTGTGGCTTTTGGAACTAAATTGTGCACAGTAGGAAGTTTAGCGGTATCTAAGTCCTCTCCCCACTATATCATTCGCACACACCTGAAATTCTCCAGATGATTCTGGAAGGCCAAATAATCCTCAGTGGAGCTACAGTTACAAAATGGTCTTTCCATAGATTAAATTGTATTTTCTCCAGCGAAAAAGTCATACATGATTAAATTCTATAAATGTAGCACCAGGTTTGATAATCATTACTTCCTCTCCTCTGTATGACTCTATCCATATTCCAGGTTCATAGAAGCTCTCCATCAGGAAGAAATGTGATCCCAAGAAATTTAAATTTATTTAATTTGGCTGAGTGAAGAAAGACATGTTTAAAAAATGGCACAATTTCTCAGGCCACAGCCAACAGAAAGTGGACTTCCAAAACTTTGCCAGCTGCTAGTTGCCTGTTACTGCTCATTCTCCTTCTTTCTTCACCCCTGCCTTCTCTCACACATACCTTTTGTGCTTCATATAGCAGGAAATAAATACTTTTTGTGAGGAGTGGAGACCAATTAAGAGCTACTCATGGAATCTAGGAAGCACTTAATGTAAGGTCCTTATTTCTAGAAATCACCATGACTTCCCCTGTGGTGATCAGCAATTTCTATAACTGCATCTGATTGCTGGGGGACCATGTAGTGCTGATGATGGAACAAATCCTGTTCCTCAACCCCTGTACTAAGTAAGTTCTTTAAAAGAGAAATCTAGACTAGATCTTGTCTTTATTTATTTGTTTGTCTCTGAAGTGGACATCCTTGAACACTTAAAAAAATGAAACTTTCTGGCTTTCCTGATTTATTTAAAAACAAATAAACAAAATCTAAAAATTGATCATGTATTCTGTGGGGTTTCCAAACTTATTTGACCTTTCACTTCCTTTGTAGAATATTTAAAAAAAATCACTCAGCATCCACCTCAAAAAATCAACCGTGTTAAAGGGAGCAAACAAAGTATACCCCCAATAGAACCTGAGTTGGCTCATAACCCCTGAACTGTTCTAGCATCCCAGGGAACACTTTGGACAGCATTGCATTATTCTGGACATGCATGAAGCTTATGGTCAAGCCCCCTATCTTTACTGCTATCCATGGGAAATTCTCACCTGCTCCTTGTACCTATCTCCTCACTCCAAAGTCTCTCTTTTCTCTCTTCACACAAGCCCTCTTCCAACCCAGGCAGCCCATGTGTTTGTGACTATAGTTCTCTTCTTAGAGTTCCTTGCACCATCTCTGTTAAGTTTCTCTGTTCAATTAGGGCCTCTTCTGAGACAGCTTCCTAGGCTTTCAGAATGAACAGTGTTAATACCACCCATCGATCTCTGTGTCCTTATTCTGCTACCCTCTTCCTCACCCTCCACACTGTCACCTAGTCTCAGGCAGTGTTGCTCATTTATGTTTTTCATCTTCTCATACAGTATTTCACTCTCATAACTCCAAAACATACACCCTTATAGACTGGAACCTCATAATCAATATTTGCCATATCCATCCCTTATTTTTGGTACACTCATGTTCAACACTGTCGCAGAAAGTTCTCAAAGGATATTCCTTTAGAATATCTTTAGGCTTTAATCTATAAAATTGGTCACCATGCTGACTAAACCAGTTAGGAAGGCTAGTTTTCTGTGCCATTCTAAATTGAAGGGATAAATTATCTGATCTTACCATCTTGATAGGTTGTCCAACAGCATGACTAAAAACTAAACAACTAGAAAAATAATGGTCCCTGGAGATTAATCTTTTAAACCATAATCAGTGAATATTTGATAAGAGGGATTTGCAAAATGAAGGATAAAATTGACTTAGGTATTAGATAATTCAACACCTCACTGTTCTTCCAAGAACATTCTGGGAGTCAGAGAATGAAACTCATCCACAGAGTCTGAAATTCAGAATTATATTGGCAGGACAGACATCTCTGGTATTCTTAAGCAAAAGATCACCACAAGTAGTATATATTCCTCTTCCTTCCACCATAACTACATCATTACTAAGTGTTTTAGTCTTGAAATCAGAGAAAGATGCCAATGCCCAAATCAAAAATGTCTAATTAAGGTTGTAAATTGATCTCAAAGACCCAACTATCAAGCAGAAAGCATGATCAGACTTGAAATCAGACAAGATCTTGGCTGAAGTATGGTTGGTTTTCTGGGATAAAAGGAAATGCTGATAATGAGGTAGAAAAATTTAAGCTTATGAGGTTGGTATGTGTAAATGTATGAGTAATGTAAATTGTATCTTTATTGGATTAGAGAATCTTTCACAAGAGGAAGGCAGAATGGGGTCACTTAGTAAGAGCTCAATGAAGATCTATTGCTGATCACAATAGTAGAGGTTGTCTGCACAGTTCTACTTTACATTTTCTGATGTGAGATGGTGTGTGATGTCTCCTAAACAAAAGGTTAATCTCAGCAGAAGGCAGTGCAGTGATGTAGTTGGGCATAAGGCCCAGGGGATTTCTCTTGATCCAAATAACTAGCTTCCAGCATGAGCCAATCTATCATATACACTATTTCTACAATAATGTTATTAAAATGACACCAAAAGCATGTCACTCCTTTGTTCAGAAGATGTCAATAATAAGGTAAAAATTCTAAAACCTGCATTGAAAATTTCTCATGATTTACATAAAAGAATTTATTGTATAAGAACTGAAGAACACAAATATACCCTGCTCCCCTTTTCTCCAAAAAAAAAAGACATGTTGAAGTCCTGATCATCAGTACCTTTGAATGTATTTGGTGAAAGATATTTGAAGATTTAAGAAAGGTAAGATGAACTATGATAAGGGGTTCAAGTTTAATGAGACTCGAATCCTTCAAATCCCAAAGGGAGATATGACTGCAGACAGGTTCACAGGAAGACCATAAAAACACACATGAAGAATGTAACCATGTGATGACAGAGGTAGAGACTGGATTTAAACATCTACTAATTCAATAACACCTAATGAAATCTAGACAAAGCAAGGAAATATTCTCATCTGATGGCAGCAAAAGAGCATGACCCTGTGACACTTTGATTTCACATTTAAAGTTCTTAGATATGTGATAGAAAAAAAATTTCTGTTTGAAACCACCAAAATCATTCTAATTTTGTTAGAACAACCCTGGAAAACAAACATTTCTTCTTCATTTTCTGCTATATTCCCATTCTCTGATCTATGTTCTTCCACTACTGAGGAGAAAGAAAAACAGTTGCTTAGACTAAATAAAGGCAAACGTGTATATTAATTTGATAGTTTCTATATGAGAAATAAAATTTCAACATTTGGTATTAAAAAATTGATAGCAAAATAAACTTGTGTAAGTATGGGCAGATGTTTAGAGTTCACCTCCTAAGGAGGAATAGTGATATAAAATCTTATTAAAATTATTTATGCAGGGTCAGTGAGGTGGCGCTAGAGGTAAGGTGTCTTCCTTGCAAGCACTAGCCAAGGAAGGACCATGGTTCGATTCCCCGGCATCCCATATGGTCCCCCAAGCCAGCGGCAATATCTGAGAGCTTAGCCAGGAGTAACCCCTGAGCATCAAATGGGTGTGGCCCCCTAAAAAACAAAAAAAAATTATTTATGCAATTAATCTTAAGTATTACCACAAACAAGCCAATATTCTGGATGTGTGTTGTACCTTATGCTCAAGAAGTGGAAATGTAGTTAATTTTATTTTCTTTTACATAAAATTTCACTAAAAATAATTCCACTTAAAAATTATTTCTCTGCAAGACAAAAAAAGAAACAGTGTGTTAACCATAAGAATAGATTGAAATGAACATTTAAATCCCTTTCTTTCCCTGCTGAGTACATAGATATATTCAACTATGTTTTAAAGTGGTAATATGAATTAAAATACACATTTGTAGAATTTACAATTTGGACTTTGTCTTGTTATTTTTTGCTCTCAACATTTATTAAGGACTAAATAATTCCTATTGATAATTATCTTTACTAAAATTTTAATTTTCTAATGTAACTTTTAACATAGAAGAGGTATAAGCATTCCACATATTTTTTTCAAAAGACATTTTTCTTGACATATATTAAAATTGTTTTTACAGAGACTCCAGACCCATAACATTCTGAATAGTAAATGGGCTTAGCAAGGAAGGTGCAACCTTTACCAGCAGGAAGCTGAATTGAAATATGTTGGAGGGTATATCACCTATTTCCTGGCACAGCATCCTGCTGCTGACACTACAGAACTCAGTTTTATTTGGGCAAAAAGCATTCATTAGCTCAGAAAAATTTGGAGTGGGAAGAACAAGCTCACCAATGTGGGTCTGTGGAGGAGGGTGGTGGTGGTGGTGGTGGTGGTGGTGGTGGTGGTGGTGGTGGTGGTGGTGGTGGTGGTGGTGGTGGTGGTGGTGGTGGTGTAGAACAACTCAACAACTATGCACAACAATTTCCAAGAGAGATGCAAGTCATTACTGATACTGTCAACACTGTGTGTTGATTAACTTTCTTTGGAAGCGCATCTCTAGCAACTAATCAATAATAAGGTCAAGATGTCTCTTCTCCTCCTACTGACTCTGGTTGATTGAAGTTAAAAAATATTCAGTTTATGTAATTTTTAACAACTAGCAGCACAAATCCTGGTACAATGTTTGACAATTCTAATCCCTTTAAAGGCCTCCTAGGGATTACAAGTTGATTATTGATCAAATCCTTGTGTTTGGCAAATGACTTAATAAAATTTGGAGAAAAAAGTCCAAGAGTATGAATGAGTTAGTCTGTCTCCCAAAGCTAATAGCAAAGTAATTGCTGAAGAAAAGTTATATGAATCAACAAGTGATAGATTGAGACTTAGCTTCAAAAGAGAAAAATCTAAGGCTTTTGTCAAATGCACAAAACTCACATTTGTCATGTAAAAAAAGAAAAAAAAGTTAAAGAAAAAGATAAATAAGTACAACACACTGACCGACTTGAAATAAAGACTTTAAATATCCCCTAGATATGAAATCATCTATTTTAAACATAACATATTTTAACATTTGTAGGTTTTCTACATTTTGAACAAACTGGACAACCCTGTGTCATTTCTTCATCAATCATCACTTTTAGGCAGAGCTATCCAACAATAATCAATAACCTACATGGCAATGGAACCAACTCAAATAGTCCTTTGTGTGATATCAACCTCTAGCTGCTTGACAATCATAGAATACTGGAGAGGGGCTAAGGTGGCTATAGAAAAGGTAGGATGTATTGATAGGGCCTCAGAGAAGGCTCTACTTACAAACCTGTATAATACTCACCCCCAGCTATACTTGCTAAGAAATAGTACTGTGGGTAGAGGTTTGCCTTACACATAACCAACCCAGGTTCCATCTCTGGCATCCCCTATGGTTCCCTGAGCCCTCTGGAGTAATCTCTAAATGCAAAGCCAGAGAAAGTTCTGAGCACTACTGGGTGTGCCCTCATCCCCAAATTAAACATAAATAAATATTAACTTTATTTTAATTGTAAGGTCATATCCCACAACAGTAAAGAATGTCACAGAAACACCAATTCTTTTGCTGTGATAGTTTGTCTTGGAGTGATTCTATCCTTACAGTAATACTAATTACACACAGTTGCTTGAAAGTTGAAGGCAAAGAAACAATTAAGTAACTAACTTTGTAGAAAAACAAATTCAAAGCGAACTAGAAAGTAAGTTTAATATCTTGTCCTTGTCAGTATATCTCTTTATTTTTTCAAGTTCTTAAATCTTTTATCTGAGGATTCTTTACAGAAAAAGAACCAATGGAATATGAAGAAAAAAATAAAGTGAGGTACGTTTTAAAAAAAATTTTGCTCACACAGTTATGGGTCTGACAACTTCACAAATTGTAGGGCAGGTAGAAAACTGGAAATGTTGATGTTTCCATACAGGTGATGATTGATGTTCTTGTTTGAAATCTGACTCTTTAGGGTATGCCAGCAGGTAAAAAAAAAAACTTGGGCAGAGTTTCTACATTGTAGTCTAAGATAAATTGGCTTCTTCCCCCTGTAAATGTCAGTTTTTGATCATAAAGTCTTCAGGTGTTTTTATGAAGACCACCCACGTTATGGAGGTCTTCTGCTTAAAGCCAACTGGTTGTAAACTCTTTTGTTTAAAGCCAACTGTTTGTTCAACACAATCACAAATATAGGTTCTAGGACTTTATAGCAACATTTACATCATTGTTTAACCAATAATTGTGCACCATACCCTAGCCAAGTTGACACATAAAATTAGCAATCATATGGGTATTTGGGAAGCTTGAACATACATAAACAGAACAATGAAGTGCCACTAATGGCAAAATAAAAAAAAATCATGGCTATTCAGGATTATTAGATATGAAACCTCTAATAAACCTGGCACTATGCTTATCTTTCATTTGTATGTACAATAAGTTCAATAGGATAAGTATAGTTATCATTCCTTGCGGTACATAGCCATGCAAAGTTATAGAGAAATTGTATTGCTTATTGTACTAGTGTTTTATTCTTGTTGTAAATTCCAATGGCTTGAAACAACACAAATTCATGGTATCATAGTTCAGTTGGCTAAAATTCCAAAATAGGTGAGCCAGAATATATTCCTATGGGATGCTACAAAAGAATCCATTTAATCTTTCTAGTTCCTAGGACCTTCTGCTTATATTCCTTGGCTAGTGGCTTCTTCCTTCTTCAAGTCAACAGCATAATCTTTCCATCTTTCTCTCTCTATGTCTCTTACTATGTCTCTCTCTCTGTCTCTATCTCTCTTCCCCACATACACACAAGCACAAAGGCACACACATCTTTATTTTTGCAGGGGTTCACACCTATAAGTTTTCAGAAACTACCCCCCAGTGTGGTGCTCCTGAGCCACACCCAGCATTAAAAGGGTGGGGGAGCCATGTGGTGTTAAGAGTTCAAATTCAAGGTATCTGCATGCAAAGCTTTTATTACAGATCTTTTTTTATTTCCAGATTACACTATCCCCCTAGCCCTTTGATCCCAGTTTTAAGATTATATTCTGTCAACCCAGATAATCCAGGATAATGTTTTACCTCAAACCTTAGCTTGATCATAATTCTAATGTCCCTTTGCCACACTAGGTAACATTTTCACAGGTCTTCAGGATTGGCCTCTTTGAGAGTCTTTATGTAGCTTCTCACTTTCCTAAATTTAAATGTAGATCCCTCAGTCCTCAGTCAATATCCTGGACCTTTGTGACATTGCACCTCTCACAAACAGCACATAAAACTGCAGAGACTACTTACCCTGGAGCAGGGGTGGAGACAATCAAAAGCATTGGTCATAGAAAAGTGTAAACAGATTTTAAAAGTACCCTTCAATCTGCTATCTAAAGGCAGGAGAATTGCTTTGTTATAAAGAATGCTTCAGCATCAGAGCATTAGACTTTCATCACCAACTGAAAAAGAGAATTCTTCAGACTTTCAGCACTACAATGAAACTTCTCTGATCACATAGATTAGCTATAAAGCCAAACTTGGGAGAGTCTGAATTAAAGAGTGTTTTGCCAGAAAAAAAAAAAAAAGAGAGAGAGACAAAGAAGGACAAGTTAATGCCAAAGTTATGGCTATTGTCCTCACACTAAACACTCTCAAATCTCAAGGATCAGTTTTCTGATTTGACTGGCTCTAAGAAGCCATGTGGATGAAATGGGGTTTGGAGGATTTGAAAACTAAAGCATGGAATCTCCAAACTCAGGACAAGAAAGAGCAATTAAGATATTTTTTGTGATGAAGGTTTAAAACAGAGTGGTAAAACAACGAAATTAGAATAGCTCCAGCAAAATGAAAAAACAATAATAAAAAAGCATTTCCATGCACAATTTATATTTCCATTCTAATATAATGGTTCTTTGCTATTTCTCAATCAAGTTGCAAACATTTGTACCAAACGGCCATGAAAACAGACTGTTCATAGGTCAGGTGAACAAGTGCAAATGGCAAGAGTTCTATGTGTGAGCCTCTTCCACTGGATCACATCAATTTTTCTTCCATTCTCTCTGCATTTGAAAGTTACTTTGATATTTATTTACAGATATGATCATCTTCAAAGAAACTATTGTCTTTGCTTTAGTAGGAAGGAAGATTAGACAATAGAGAAGAAAGGAATCTTCTGCATTTCCTCAACACTTCTCAGGAAATACTGATTGCTTTATAGGAAGTGCTTCCCTGAGACCTGGCACACTTTAGCAGATATTTGGAACACTTTGGATTGTCACAACACAGGAGGTGGTAGCAGACAGATGAGAAGGTAGAAGAGGTAGAAGACAAGAATGTTACTAAAACAATATAGGTCATAAAGCTCCCCCATAGCTAAGAAGCATCCAATTCAGAATATCAATATTGAGAAATATCAAGTTGAGAAATATGCACATAAGTTATTTGCATGTATATGCTTATTCACAGACCATATATACATACATACATACATACATACATACAATCTACCATATCAAAGGGGGTCAGGATTCAGAAACCAGGTAGCATGTGTTCAAATTCTAACTCTGTCACATTTAGCCAGAGCCATATTTCATTCTGGCTAAAACTATTTAAAATGTGCTTTCTCATTTTTAAAATAGAGGAAATAAATAAAAGGACCCATTATATCTGGTTTCTGTGGCAATCTGATTAGTTATTTAAGGTAAGTTCTTAAAGGACAATCTGGTCCCAATGATATTATTGGGTTAAATAGATCATAATGTATTAATAACTTCATTGGCTCAATTTTTAAATTTCTTGCCTGTCTATCTCATCTCCCTCACTAGATTTTAAACTCTATACAAATCTGAATCTTATTGTCATCATTTTGCTTGAGGGTTACTCCTGGCAGTGCTCAGAGAACCATGTGGTGCTCAACTAGAAAACAGGCTCTAGCAATGAACTTTCACCCTGGCTCTAAGCTAAATTTTAATCATCCATGTCATCTTGGCACCAAGCAGCTAGCCTAACTAGATTCAGAACAAATCAGAAGCATGAATAGTAACTGCAAGCACACCTGAAGTCACGCACCTGGGAGACGGCTCACATCTGCTCACCCTTGCGTTGAGCAGAGCTGAGTTCACAATGGGTAGAAAATTCAAGAGAACCGCTGCTTTCCCCTGGAAGAAGCCTCAGGTCAAGAACTGATGGAAACGATGCATAAACACCCTTCCCCACTAGCCAGATAACTCAAAAGTACAGCTTTTACTCTATGTCCCACTTTCTGGATCAGGACACTGTTCAGAGCCCAGAGGGGGACCTCCCTTCATAACACACACTTCTTTAGTCTGCACCAAGCTTCCCGTCCTGGCCTGACTTTTCCACTTACCAGACCATGCTTGGCTTCTTCACAGAAAATCGTGTGCACCAATCCTGTCTTTGATGACTAATGCCAGATTGATGGTGGGGGGTGGGGATCAGAAGACTCCCAGAAACACAGCATTTGCTAGCAATGGATTTGTCTAGTGGGGAAGGTAATACCCCTGATGAAAATCTCCCTACCTATGTAGAGGAAAGAAGAAATAGATCATGTTCATGAATGATTTTAGTTCTGTTCGTGGATTTTCTCTCCAGAACTTCCTTGCCCAACACTCCAAGGAAACATATAGTTCTCAAAAGTTCAAGAATAGAAATCAGAGTGAAAGATCAAAAATCCACACTCACACTCAAGAAATATAGAATTTAAAATCACCAAGTCTGACACTAGAATGAAAGGAAACTTGAGGTAATCTGAGAAGGTCTTGGGGCCCTCTGTGATGTATAAGTGGAGTTATCCTGTTTCTGGGGAAATACACACATTTTAAAAATTAAGCTTGAGGCTAAAAATTGGAACTGTAAATCCCCTGAGGCTCACTCCTTCAGGGATAAATGCTTGAAAAAAATTTCAAAGAGATGCTTAGTTTACCACTTGGCATAACTTATTACTCAAGGAAGGCAATCCCTTATTTTCTTCAAACTTTGAGACCACCTGGACACTTAGTTTTGAATATTCCAGTGTTCTCTCGTTAACTTTGCCCCAGTGCTTGGAAGATCATTGATCATTTCCTTTTGAAAATACTTTATATATTAACAATAAATCACTACTGTTCCTTATGTCCTTTTCATAAACCTGTGGGGGGAGGGGAACAAATAAAAACAAAAACCCAACTTGTTGTGTAATTAAACTCTAAAATAAGATCAGTTTTCTTATCCTTCACCAAAGTCTGTGTAATAATAATAATAATAATAATAAAATGCACTTACATAGTTTCAAGTATTTAAATTTATCACCTCTATCATTTTGTAGATGGACTATTTAAAAGGTAAATCTCAAACTATTGACCAAAAGCAACACCTCGTAACTCAAATATAGAATTGGAATTTTTAGCAGAAAAGAATGAGCCTTTAAGAATGCAATATTCATTAATTAGATGAAATCTAATTGCAACCAACAGCATATAAACATCATTTGAGTAAAACTGATGAATTGCAAGGTGTGAAGGCAGAAAACCTCTAAAATTTGTTGGCCCTCAGAGGGGCAATAGGAGAGGAGGGTAGCAGATTGTCAGCCAAGTTTTCCATTCCATGGTAAATGATTAGTTGAATGTCAAATTGGCACCCACCTACTACAGTACCTTTGAGGACTTTGTGGGAAGCTGTAATTAGAGCCAGGAGTAATGAAATAAATAGAAAATAAGTTTTTCATGAAAGAATAAGACCCAGAACCCCCATAAGACCTCACAGCTTGGACAGCAGTGAATGTGCTAACTCTCCCCCATTCTCCATCTGCCTGTTCCAATGAGTCTGGTCTCAGGATGTCCTACTTCAACTGTGAATTCCAACATGACTGTGCTTCTTCCATTCCTCTAAGCACTAGCCATAGGGATAATATAAGTCCCTTCATCTTTAATAAGTCTCCGTTTCCTCACTAAAATCCAGCCAAGGCTTCCATTTTCCTCAAATCATCATAGTGAGGAGGAAATGAGAAACTCATGCCTAAGATATCTTTTGCATGCCTTTGGCTCCCATATATTCAGCACTCAGTGACCATCTAGCCTCTCCTCGAGCCTCACCTGGATCCTGGGAGTATGAAGCAAATGTATGGTTACCTTTGGCCTCCAGCTCCACACTTTGGCAGGGTTCTTGAATTCTTTACCATGCAGAACAAAGGGGACAAACCTTTTTTTTTTATAAGTCAGCATGTGCATTAACCAAATTCCAAAAAAGGGTGAACATGTCAATGATATAACCACTCCTAAACCTCTGAGGCTAGAGAAATGCTCAACTTCGTGCCCATACTCTCTGGCATAAAATTTCACCACAGAGTACCTGCAGGACAATTTAAATATAGCTACAGTGATCTCCACAGTACTGTGAAAGAACTCTGAGCTGGTTATAAATGTTAAGAATCAAGCAAATGTATATCCAGGTTGGCATTTGGGAGCTTTATGAGTGCCCAAAATGTAGGCATGAACTTCGATTGCATAAAGATATGAATGCCAGAGTGAGAATAATTATTCCTAATATGATCAGGAATCAATAAAATGTTGTCAGTGTATGAGTTTGATAAAGTGGAACAATCCTCAAGTCCAGTCAACTTATCATAATGCCCTTGCTAGGAAGTATGGATTGGGATACAAACTCAGATATCCTGGATGAGAACTCAACCATCTTCCAGCTTTCTCACCTACATCCCTCTAGCACGATGTCCCTTAGCTGCACCTGAAACAAGGTATGCAGACATAGCCACATTCCTACTAGATCTCCTTTAGGGGAACACTTTGCTTCTCCTCTGTTTTTTCTGAATTCAATACTTCTTCAGTTAAATCGTGCTAATTGAACACATGACACCCTTGCAGAATAGCTGAAAGTGGCCAGAGCGAGGTTTGTTACAGAAATGTTTGGCTATTTCTGCCCCATGTAGGACTATATATATTATAATCCCTAGCCCAGTGCTTTCCCAGAGGCCATGTCTCTACTGGCCTGTATCTGTGAATCTGTGGCCTTGCCTAATTCTGACTCTTTCCTTCATTGGACAGATGGGAATCCCTAAGCACATCCTGGACCACAATGTCTGTCTCTAGGTTGACTTCTAAAGAACCCAAACAGCATCTCCCAGGGGTGCCTTGGGGAACACACAAAGATGGACTCTAGGGGAGAAATTCCAAGGTGATCTCTCACAATTCATAGATATCAGTGGATCTCACAGGTCAACCACTTTTTCTGTTTTGGGCAAACGAGAGAACCTCCATGAAGTTTATATAAGAAGATTAAACTTGGGACTGGAGTGATAGCAAGTGGTAGAAAGTTTGCTTTTCATTCAACTGACCTGGGACTGACCCAGAACTGACCGGGTTCAATCTCCTGCATCCCATATGGCTCGAAGAGCCTGCCAGGAGTGATTTCTGAACACAGGGCCAGGAGTAACCTCTGAGCATTGCTGGATGTGGACCAAAAACATACAACAAACAACAACAAAAAGAAAACTAAAGTCACTTTGCAGGATTAATCAAGACAGCACAAATACAAATGAAGCATCCTATCAAAGAATGACTTGCCCTCCCTCAAAGACATATGCTAGCTATGTGGAACACAATCACAGTTCCTTCTCCATAACTCAATGCCACTGTCTCTCTAGGGGAGTAGATGTATTTCTTCCTCGAAAGCCTCCAAAATCAGCAGTCACAGCCACAGCAGGAAAGTAAGGAACATTGTTATTCTTGTACAGCAGAACTGTAGCATATAATTAAATCATTAAGAGGGAAATTAACTCCTCTAGCAATGCTCTTCTAAGTATTTGTGGGCAAACCTATTAGTATTGTGCCTGTAAATTCTGCAGTTTCTTTCTTGTAAATTGAGTAACAACAGCATCAAAGGCAAGGAGTGGGAGGGGCATTCAGTAGCCAGGTGATTTGACCTTCTATAGAGAGGGAGTCTGGGTGAGGAACAACTGGGATTCTGATGACATGTTGTGACAATATTCATAACCCCTTTGAAAATAGAGCTGCCAGAATATCTCCACCTTGAGCCAACAATATATTTATTCTTTTCCCAGGAACTTGTCAAGAACTTTGTATACTTATTCAGCTATTTTAAGTTCTGTTGAATTGGCTAATTCTGAAGTATTTGGTGTTTGGAGAGGGCATAACTGCAGGGAAGAGGGATTCCCAGGTAAGTAGGACAGGCTTCTTTCAGTGTTATATTTTGTCATCCTTCATTTGGCAAGATTTCCAGAACAATTAATGTGAAGTGAGCTTCAATTCTGTAGCCAAATATATATTTATGCTATTGATTCAAATTCAAGCTAACCAATCAGGTTGGCCATGTGTGGCCTTGAATTTATTCAGGCTTGAGTGTTTCCATCAATATGTTGATCATTTATATGATGACCCTGCTTAAACTATTTAATAAAATGTAAACATGAAAGTGTATTGGAAGTTAACATAACTCATTATTGCTGCTTATATGCTCATCAAAGTCCTAAGGGGAGTGCCTGACCTGGTTGGAGGTTTCCTCCAGAGCCATACAATAATTTTAGCTGTGAAAGGAAATTTTATGGCATGTAAGATTAGCCCGCACTAATGCAAGGTCAAAAATAATAGAATCAATAGGCAAACTCAATACTGTTAACATTTTGAGAAAATTACTACCAGAAAACAATGTCAACAACAGATTGAAATGGGTCTCCGAAGTCGTCCCATTGATTTCCTTTCACTTTGGTGGCAATCTAACTCTTTCTTTCATGCAATATGGAATTTTTTCTTCTTTTTATTTTTGCCCGCTCTGTTTTAAACATGGAATAATTCTGTTGTACTCTCTTTTGACTGATGTCAAACATTACATGTGTCGGAAAAATTTATATGTTGTTTCTACCGAAAGGAACAGAACATGGAGACTTATTCCATCATGTAAAGCCTCTAGTGGGTCTTTAATTTAGGGCTCAGTTGATAAATTCAGGAGTTATTTTAATTATCACAAGGCATCCAAGTGCAAATATAAACAGTGTCGTTAATAAATTACAAACTAAATAAAACCTTATAGTTGGGAACACATGGCCACAAAAATGGTTTTATATTCAGTATAGGGCATGCAGTGTCATCAGCCTTTTCTATGAAGTGAAGATTATGATTCATGTTCTTGCTTACTGATTAGGATGCCATAAGCAGTCAGCACTAGTAATAGGTTAGCAACCTCCTCTCATCTGCCCCAACCATCCCATCTTAACATGGTTCCATCATTCTACCTCCCATGTCTGTCTTATTCAAAAGGATATTTGAAATAATTATGAGTTTATTACTTTTCTTCTTTCCTAAAGCCAGTTCCTCAATCACTTCCTGGTGATATTTTACTTCCACATTGTCTCCAAAATGCAATGACATCAATGAATCTCTCATTTTTCCTTTGCAATGCTATCTAGTTTCTTCTTCCAGCTTCCATTTGCAACCCTACAGGCCACAATAATCATTTTAAGACAAATTAAATTCTATTGTAATCAACTTTAAAAATCCATCCACTGTGCCCATTGTACACAATATAAAATCCAGGCCTGCTTGCTATAGTCTACCTAACCCTTTAAGGCCTATCTTCATCCTGGGCTTTCCACCCCAAACATACTATACTCCAGCCTCCATTAATCTCCTTTTATGATCTAACAAATGGCAAGATTTTCAACATCCCAGAGCATTTGTCTAGGGCGGCCATTACTTCTTTCTTTAGTACTTTTCTTCCAATCTTTTTGATCCTGTATTTTTTCTCTTTAGCAGGTATTCTTCTACTTAGGATAGCCTTCTCTGAGCCTGCCATCCTCTTCCCAAGATTCAGTTGGGTACCATGAAAAGGTTGAGTCAATGGCTTGGCACAGATTCCCTTCGATTTTAGTTCTCTCTTCTTGCACCTTTCTTTCATCATTACTGTCACTACTGGATTGTAGTGTGGATTTATATCCAGTGAGACATCCAGATGAAGTTGAACCCTTTATCTTTTTAGGTTCTGTCTTAGTTTATGGTCAATATCCATAGATCTCATCATTGCCATTGGGTATACAGACCAGGTCACCTAAACTTCCTCTCTTCACCATCTATTTCATACAAATGTTCCATTAACACTTCCACAAATATACCTGATATACCAGTTGATGATTCCCCCACCATACTGGGAAAAAGAGGGACCTACGATATATCCCCATTGCATGTTCTTGCCTTAAACCATGTCATAAACAAGTGATCTTGTACCCAATTCAGTGTTCTCCAAGGGCTGATATGTCCCCAAACTTCAAACTACAAAGTTATATTCTGAAGTGAGACTGACACACTTTACAAAGTACAAAAAATCAGTATTGATATGGATATGGGGAAAAGGAGACCCTGATTCACTGCTGGTGGAATGTTTGTTTTGTTATGTTTGGATTTTTATATGTAATATATGTGAGCTATATCTGTCTCTCTCCTTTTAATTAATATATTTATTTAAACACCATGGTTACAAACATTTTTGTAATTGGGTTTCAGTCATAAAAAAGTACAACCCCCTTCACCAGTGCAATCTTCCCACCACCAATGCCCCCCATAACCCTCCAACTCACCCCCTGCCTATCTCACTCTATTTCATTTTTTAATATTATATTTATTTAAGCACCTTGAACACAAACATGATTCTAGTTAGGTTTCAGTCATAAAAAGAACACCCCCCTCACCAGTGCAACATTCCCGACACCAATGTCCTCAATGTCCCCCTCCCCCATGCCTGTATTTGATACAAGCATTCTACTTCTCTCACTCATTGAGATTGTCATCATAGTTGTCAGTGTAGTTATTTATCTAATTGCACTCACCACTCTTTGTGGTGAGCTTCATATTATGAGCCCATCCTTCCAGCCCTTATATCTATGGTCTCTGGGCATTATTGCAATAATGTCTTTTATTTTTCTTAAAACCCATAGATGAGTGAGACTACTCTGTGCTCTTGCTCTCCTTCTGACTTATTTCACTCAGCACAATAGGTTCCATTTACATCCATGTATAGGAAAATTTCATGATTTCATCTCTATTGACAGCTGCATAATATTTCATTGTGTATATGTACCACAGTTTCTTTAGACATTCATCTGTTGACGGGCAACTTGGTTGTTTCCAGAATCTGGCTATTGTAAATAGCACTACAATAAATATAGGAGTGAGAAAGGCATTTTTAATTGTATTTTTGTGTTCTTAGGGTATATTGCTAGGAGCAATATAGCTGGATCATATGAGAGATCAATTTCCAATTTTTTGAGGAATCTTCATATTTTTTTTCAATAAAGGCTGGACTAGATGACATGCCCATCAGCTGTGAATGAGATTTTCTTTCTTTCCACATTCACGCCAGCACTGATTGTTCCTGTTCTTTGTGATGTGTGCCAGTCTCTGAGGTGTGAGATGGTACCTCATTGTTGTTTTGCTTTGCATCTCCCTGGTGATTAGTGATGTCGAACATTTTTCATGTGCTTTTTGGCCATTTGTATTTCTTCTTTGGGGAAGTGTCTGTTCATTTCATCTCCTCATTTTTAGATAAAGTTAGATTTTTTTTTCTTTTTAAGTTCTGTCAATACCTTGGATATCTTAGAAGTTAGCCCCTTTCTTATGGGTATTAGGTGAAGAGTTCTCTCATTCTGGAGGTGGCATCTGTATCATAGTCACTGTTTCCTTTGAGGTGAAGAAGCTTCTCAGTTTAATGTAGTCCCATTTGTTTATCTCTAATTCCACTTCTTTGGACAGTGGTTCTTTCTCCTTGGAGATACCTGTAGTCTCAATGTCATGAAGTGTTTTACCTATGTGTTCTTATATATACCTTATGGTTTTGGGTCAAACTTTTAAATCCACTAGAATTTGACCTATATGCATGGAGGTCTAAGTTCACATTTTTGCATGTGGCTGACCAGTTCCTCCTACACCACTTGTTGAAGAGCCCATTCCTTGCTCTGTTTTGCATTTCTTGCCAAAGATTAATTGATTGTATGACTGAGAAACATTCTCCGAATACTCAAGTCTATTCATTGATCAGAGGGTCTGTCTTTATTCCAAAACTTTATTTTAATGATTATTATAATATATTTACTTAAGCACCATGATTACAAACATGTTTGTAGTTGGATTTTAGTTATATAAATTCAAAACTCAAATTCAAAATTTTATCCCTTCACCAGTGCAACCTTACCACCACCAATGCCATTATCTCCCTCTTTCCCACCCCTGCCTGTATTTGAGACAGGCATACTATTTCTCTCACTCACTATGATTTTCATGATAGTTGTTAGTGTAGTTATTTCTCTAACTGCACTCATCACTCTTTGTGGTAAACTTCATATTGTGGCCAATCTTTCCAGCCCTCATCTCTATTGTCTCTGGGTGTTATCACAATATTGTTATTTTTCTTAAATTCCACAGATGAGTGAAACTATTCTGTTTCTATCTCTCTCCCTCTGAATTATTTCACTCAGCATAGTAGTTTCCATGTCCAAGAAAATGTGGTGCATATATATAATGGAATACTATGTAGCCATCACAAAAATTAAGTCATGAAATTTTCCAATGTTTTAATTATTATTGTTTTGTAATACAATTTAAAATTAGGGAAAGTTATGCCTCCCATCTTCTTTTTCCTAGAGATTCCTTTAGCTATTCATGGGTGTTTATTGTTACAAATGAATTTCAATAGTGTTTGATCCACTTCTTTGAAGAATGTCATGAGTATACTGAGAGGGACTGCATTAAATCTGTACAATAGTTTGGGAGTATTATCATTTAATGATGTTAATCCTCCCAATCCACGAACAGGATATGTGCCTCCATTTTCTTGTGACCTCTTTTATTTCTTAAAGCAGGGTGTTGTAGTTTTTTGTATAGGTCCTTCACCTCTTTAAGTTAAGTTGACTCTAAGATATTAGAGTTCCTGTGGCAATATTATGAAGTGTATTGTTTCTTAATGTTTATTTCTTCTCTATCATTATTTGTGCATAAGAAGGCCATTGATATTTTCATGTCTCTTTCTATCTCCTGGCACTCAAATGTCAAGCATTTTTCTCTGCCCTAATAGAATTATTTTGTAATAAAAAGACCAGGTTTTGATCAACTTACATTTGGCTCTCACCTCTTTATACTCTAAAAGAGTACCTTGGTCTTTACTTGATGTCTATGTTATTGACATTCTTAAAAACTTATATACCATAAAATAGTTATTTTATTGACTTCTATGGAACTTTTTATGTGTGAATTATAATGGCAACCTCTAAAGTTAGGAGTAGGATCCAGAGAGATAAAGCAGGTGAAGAGTTAACCTTGTTTGTAGACAATATAGTTTCTTGAACATTGCCAGCATTCCCTGAACATAGAGCCATAAGTAAGCTCAGAACACAGCCAGGTATACTCTCTGTCCTCCCTGCAAAACAAACAAACAAGAAACAGTAACATAAAGTCAGGAGTTATAGGAGAGATTCAAAGACAGACTTTCAGCTTTAGATTCTGTCTTCTTCACACCTCATTCCAATTTCTTTTTCTTTTTTTTTTTTCAGCATCTTTTCATGTGCTTCTGTCCATCTGTATTTCTTCTTTGAGGAAATATATGTTCATTTCTTCTTCCCATTTTTGAAGGGGTTAGCAGTTTTTTTTCTTGTAAAGTTGAATTAGTGTCTTGTATGTCTTAAATATTAACCCCTTATCTGATGGTTATAGAGTGAAAAATTTTCCCATTTCGTGGGTAGCCTTTGTATCCTAGTAAATATTTCCTTTGAGGTATAGAGAATTCTGAGTTTAATGTAGTACTATTTGTTTACCTTTGCTTCTACTTGCTTGGCCAGTGTCTTTCATCGTTGAAGATGCCATCAGCTTCAATGTCATGGAGTGTTCTGCCTATATTTTTTTCTTATGATTTCAGTTCTGTTATTGAGACTTTTTAATCTATTTTTTATTTGCCATTTTTGCATGATGTTAAGGAGAGATCTGAGGTTTGGGGTTTTTGTGTTTTGGGATTTTTGTTTTTGCATTTATTTGACCAGTTTTCCAAGTATTATTTGTTGAAGAGGCTTTCCTTATTTTACTTTGTTTTTCTTGCTCCTTTATAAAAAATTAATTGTTCAAAAACATGTGAGTTTATCTCTGGATATTCATGTATCTTTCATTTACCTGAGGGTCTTTCCTTATTCCTATACCATGTTATCTAATGACTTCTACTTTATAGTACAGTTTAATGTTGAAGAAAGTGATTTCTCTCATTTTTTTGGCCAGGATTAAATTTATTTTTCTATCCTGTGCCATTGTTTTCTTGCCAATAGATTTAGAGTTACCTATTTAACTCATGGTGATGTTGTGATGATATTTTATTTGTATTTATTTAATTATTTATTTGGTTTTTGGGCTACAACCAGCTGTGCTCAGGAGTTACTTCATAATTCTGTGCTCAGAAATCATGCCTGGCTGGCTCTTGGGACCATGTGGATTTCTGGGGATTGAATCCTGGTTGGCCAAGTGCATGGCAATTGCCCTACCCACTGTGTATAACTCCAGTTATAAGTGAGGTTACTTTTTATTCTTCAGAATTAGAGCCTGAGCAGTCAGGAATAGTTCACTGCCCTGTTATAGCACTCAGCATTTATAAATATTTGGTGTGTGATACCTCAGCTCCCATGTTTCTGTTTGAAACAGTCTCCAGTTTGATCTAACCCCAAAGATCTCCTATAAGAGATTTTCCCTCCAATTCACCTTCCCCATGGATCACTGAGATTATAAATTTGCTCCACCTCTTCCATATTTGGCTGCTTCCCTGAAGCCCACTCCTGGGAGCATCTTCCCACAAAGTTTTACCTCTATTTATTACCCCTAGGAAACATAAACTAAGACAGCTTTCATTTTTAGGAGAGCCATTTATAAGTTTCATCCATGAGCACAGATAGTATGCAGACAGCTCCAAAGCTGCTGGAGTGTCCAGGTGGGAACCACATGAGCAAAGTTGTGAATATAGTCAGGAAGTATCTGAAGGTGTAGTGTAGAGGACTCAATTTAAAGAGATAAGGGAAAGAGACAAATCAAGGACAAATCCTTAGATATATGCAAATTGTTTCACAGGCAGAACAGAACAGCACTTTAGTTATGGAGAGATGATATTCTTAGAATCTCTGTTAATAATACTAAACATCGTAGGTAACAAGGACTGCAGACGCACAATAGAATTTAATCGCTGGTACCAGAGTCATACAATGGGAAATTACAATGCCTTGAATTTAATAGGTTTCATTTTTCAAAATGAATCTTTTGCTTCTACAATCTCTCACTGCCAATGATGCTTCAGAATTAGACCAATCCGAATCTTCTTTTATCTAGAAACAAGACCTTGGCTAGTTACATAGGCTGGTTGGCTTTGTCCCACTGAAACAAAGACTCCTGACATTCCTCTTCCTCCTTTATGTTCCAAGTTCCTTTGATAACCTCAGAAAGAGCTGCAATTTCTATTCATTGCAAGGCAGTGACAGAATAAGGAGAAATAAAAAACATTGAAAGGAGTGTTGGAAGACCTGGGTTCCAGTCCATTAGCCCCAAAACTTGGACTGATCACCCAAAAAATAAACTCCTGGGACTCTTTCACTAAATTTTTAATTAATTTTGGTCTGAAAATTTGATTTTCTAAGTTTGATTACTAAAGAGCTGCAATAAAGATAGTCACTATCCACCCTGACCTTACAGAGGAAGATAAAATTTCCCTCCTCATGTCATCTACAAAGTAGAAGTTTGTAATATAAAAGTGTTGTAAACTTAGTTAGGACAAACAAATGAAGTGTTAGAAGCATTTTTAAAATTTCTCTTTGTATATTTCCTGACAGTTTTCTTATACCATAAATTATAATCAAATATCCTCACACAGTCTGAAGAAATGACCATGTGCAATTGTATAGTTCTATACTTTTTCTTCTGGAACACATCAGCCCAATATATTTCAAGATTTAAAGAATGCTAAGTTGTTGGGTAATTCAGTACAGATATATTTTGGGAACTGTTTCAAAGGACTATGGGACAATTCATTATAATCATATCCCTCTTCCTAAAACAAAATATTTGAATAGTTTCATGATATAGTCTAAATAATGCATATATGATAAGAGATGTTTATATAATATATATTCATATAGTATACATATTGTATACATATAAAACATTCCAATTAAATTTCATTTTGGCCATAAAATGAACAATTAAATATTAAAATAAATCAGCTTTAGTTTTCCTGTGAAACCTTAGCTTTTAGACTAAAATTGAAAAACTGTATGCCTAGAGATCATATTGTTTGAAATAAGTAGGACAGGCATTGGTGCTTAAAAACCAAATTTATCAAAGATATTCATTACAATTGCATTTACCATAATGGTATTTGACCTAGAGATGACCCAGCTTTATAAATAAACTTGAAGCACCTCCAGGTCCATTAATATTTCATTGATCCATAAAATTCTCCCAAGTACTTATATTTATTAGCCTTATGGAAAACTGTATCTGATGTAGATCATACACACAACTCTCACACACAAACATTCATACACACACACACTCAGCCGATCTCCAGAGTTCTGGAACATCCATCATTCAAATGAACATTAGCTTCTGGATCTATCACAGTTTGTAAAGTTGCAGGAAGAACCTCTAAAAGTTGGTGCAACAGAATAAGCCCATGATCTGAAAGGGACAGGATTTCTCCATGTCAGAAAGCAAATAAGCCAGAGGAACAAGAGATTTCTGATAAAAATATCCTGTAGTTTCTTATGGCACCTAGGGTCAAGACCCACTTCTCTTGCTTGCTGTGAGCCCATTCTATCCCCTTTCTTTGCTTCTTTTGATGCTTCAGCTAGACCACCCTTCTGCCTCATAGCACCCTGCCTGCCTCCTTACCTTTGCCTGAAATACACAGTGGACCCCACTGTCACACACCACAATGAATGGCTCTTCCCCATTATCCAAGCTTCAGCAATACCTGGGCTGTTTTCCTTTGGGAAACTTAACCAAGTCAATTTTCTCATCTTCCCATCAAGATGAGTGGTGTTCTTGTCTAACTCCCCATAACATGCTCATCAAAGCCTCATTCTTGACAGTTGTAGAAGGTGGCCAGGGCTATTCCTACAACATATTGCAAACAGGCATACTATAAACAACAAAAACACATTGCTTTATGATCTGGGGACAGAAGAAAATCCCAAAGAGTTGTCCAGGCCTTGTTCTTTGCAAGGATTCTGACAAAAGAGTCCTTTCTTCCCCTTCTTTCTCCGGACACAAGCCCCAGTCTCTGTAGAGTTTCATTACTTTCCTCCTGGATGGGTTCTCTTCTTCCTATAAGAACACAAGTTAAAATGATGGGGTCAGTGAGGTGGCGCTAGAGGTAAGGTGTCTGTCTGCCTTGCAAGTGCTAGCCAAGGAAGGACCTCGGTTCGATCCCCCGGTGTCCCATATGGTCCCTCCAAGCCAGGGGCAATTTCTGAGCACTTAGCCAGGAATAACCCCTGAGTATCAAAGGGTGTGGCCTGAAAAAAAATGAGGGTAAGAGCCCATCCTACACCACAATAACCTCATCTTAATTTATTACATCTTAAGAGCAAGGATATCATCAATTCTCTGCATTTTGGCTAAGATCAAGTGTAGGGTTTCAATTTTTTTTGTAAAGTAGAGACACTTTCCAATCTCTAACAACTGATAGAATAATGATTGCATGCGTTAGTGTTTAAAGTTACAATATAAGAACTTGAACAAAAAAAATTGTTTTAGCCACAGACAGATAATATCTATTTACATGTTACCAAATTACCAAAGGATAATTTTAGCTTTGAATAAAACTGGATCTAGGAACCCAAATGTCATTCTAAGTGATTGGTCACTGTCTGACACTAAATGGATTTCCATTGCCTATGGATTTGTCTTCAGAAAAAACTTAACCTACACAAGAATCTCCAGAAATTTCAAAATTGCATCACTTAGAAATCTTATTAGAAGTGTAGCAGAGAGGGACTCATTCTTTTTTGGCTTCTGGTAAGTGTAAAACTGAGTGTTATTGTATATATTGGATTAGATAAACACCTGAACTTATTTCTATATTAAGTAGTTCAGTCTGGTCATATGCTCCCTCTAGAGTAGAAGTGGGGTATACAATGCATGTCTTGAGAATGGAGAAGATAACACTAAGGAATTTCAAAAGAAGGAAATGTGAACAGATGCATGGATAAACTATGGTACATCTACACAATGGAATACTATGCAGCTATTAAAATAATGAAGTCATAAAATTTTCTTACAGAAAGATGATATGAAGAGCATTATGCTGAGTGAAATGAGTCAGAGGGAGAGGGATAGGCATAAAATGATAGCATTCATTGAGGGATATAAAACAAAAGATAGTGTTGTGATGATACTCAATAACAATAAAAATAAAGGTCAGGAGAACTAGTTTATAGAAAAGAGCTTGCCACAAAGAAGGAGGAGTGCAATTAGGGTAGAGAGGGGACTATAACAGTGATAATTGGAAATGATCACTCTGGACAAGAACAGGGTGCTAAAAGGAGGTCAAGTGATATGTATGATACCCCTTCAGTAATAGTATTGCAAATCACAGTGTATAAAAATATAAATAAGAAAACATAGAGAATAAAAAATGTCTGCCATTGAGGCAGCCAGTGGGAAAGGGCAGGAGGGAAACTGGGGGAATTGGTGCCAGAAAATGAAGGTGCTGAAACATTGTATGACTAAAACTCAATCATGGACAACTTTGTAACTGTGTAGATCTCACAGTGATTCTATTAAAAGTTATTAATTAAATGTAAAGCAAAACAGAAAGAAAAGGAACCCCACAAAAATGGTGATTGGACTGGAAAGACAGAGAACACTTCCTACAGATAATGTTCTGGCCTTGTGTTCCTAGAAGGTGCAAAGTAATTTTCTGTAAAGCATGGTACCCTCTTACTTAATCCTGGAGAAACCACACAGGCGACAACTTTCTGCCTACAAAAGTTAATGAATAAAGAGGCTCTCATATGAAATAGGGCTGTTTATTTTCTGAAATTTTATGACCCTTTGTGGACCTTTCTTCCTCTTTTTAACCTAAAAACCTTCAAGTTTACCCTTCTTTCTCATCAGTGAGAGTAATGAGTTATTCCAAACATAAATGGTCTTTTCTTCTATTTTCCCTGAAATAAAATCATATCATTAGTGGGCTTGTAATATTACATAAAGCTACATAAATACTACTCTCTATCAATGATGTGTAAATGCCCACCTTACTCCAGTGTTCCCACTAACATCCTCAGAAAATGTGATTTTAGAAAGAAGTTAATGTTAGAGTGATAAGAAGGTGGATAGGTTGCTTGCTTTGCACATGGCTGGCACAGCTTCCACCTTCAGCATCACATCTAATCCCACAGCCCCAGGAGAAGTGATTTCTGAGTATAGATCTAGGAGAAAACCCTAACTACTACCAGGCATGCTGCCCATTCAAGAGAAAAAATGCTATGCTCAAAAAATAATCCCAGTTATCTACCATTCTTTTATCACTAGAATTAATAGATGTTTCTCAAAACCTAGATTACTAGAAATTGGGTTGACCAGTTTAAGCAAACGATCATAAAAGAGTTTATGAATTTAATCAAAGTGTGTCATGCACCCAGAATTCAAGAAATGAATTTCCTTCCAAGGAAATTTAAGTTTCTGAAAGTTACTTCGCCTCACAGCCATTAGGGTAAACTTCAGGACCACAAAGGAAATAAAAATCAATCATGACAATTATTCTACTAAATTATTTTAAACTGCAGTATGTTGAGAAAGCTCAGGTAAATGTCGGCTGTCACACCAACAAGCTGTGCTGTCGCCATCACTGACCTTTCTCTTGTTAAAATGATGTCAGTATGCAAAATAGAAGCGTTCTGCATCAGAGTCAAATGCACGCTCCATTTCTAGAGGCTCCCGAAATAATCAGCAGAAAATGAAATTCAAGGGACAATTCTCTTTTGCGAAAAACATGTACAAACAACCTTTAAAAATTGTCTTCTTGGGGCTGGGGATCTAACTCAGCAACAGAGAAGCTCAATCATATAAGTCATCTTGCCTGTGTGAATCTATGGGTTTGATCCCTGCATAACCAAAACAAAACTATCTCCTTTGAGAGTTTGGTCCTTTCCTTATGTGTGCTCTGGCAGCAAAGAACTCAAACCAGAACATGCTGCTTTCAAAGATGGAGTTGCAAGGCAAGAGCAGATAGCAACAAAAACCTTTCATTCATTCAGAAGTCTCTGCTCTGCCAACTTTCATCATCTAGATCCTTGCTATGAGGTTTTGTTTGTTTATTTGTTTGTTTGTTTTGGTAGGTGGTGTTAGGGGAGTCCCAATGCCTAGGGACACTTTCTGGGATTTCCAGTCAACCAGGCTAGGCTGGCAGCTCAATATAAGAGCTCTAAGCTAAGGCCACATTGCATGGAGGCTGTTGCAGTGTTTTCTATAGCTGGTGAGGGGACTGCTATTGATTCGATTACAGCTGCTGCTGATTCCATTAGAGAGTCAGTTGGCAGAGATGTACTTATGTGCCCCGTAAATAAAGAGCTGTAATGTTGAAGACATCTGCTGGCCTGCCTGCTTTTCTTACTCGCTGTCCATAAACACCCAAAGCTAGACAGATTCCTACAACATAATATAATGGCAATGTTTTCACATGCCTAGCCCAGAAGAGCCTGTGAGTTTGATTCCAGGCATCACCTGAGCCCTAGAGCAACATAGGGAGTGATCCAGGTGACCCCCAGAAGCATCCCAGTGGACCCTTGAGCATTGTTGTGAGTGGCCCTATCATTTTCATTAATTTAAAAAGAAAAAGAGTCATTACAAGTATATCAGAAAAGTTTGCCCAAAATTTCATAAATTCAGGCAAGTAGAGACATGTTGGGAATATTTGGTAGTTTCTTTTCAGAGTGGTTAAAATTCATTTCCCTAGTCATGAAATATATGGTGGTAACTGACATGTGATTGTGTTCTTGCTATAGAAACCAAGAACACCACAGGAAATGGCATTACCCCCTTATCTTTTTTTGTTTGTTTGGTTTTGGATTTTTGGGGCCACATCCAGTGATGCTTAGGGGTTACTCCCGGATATGTGCTCAGAAATTGCTCCTGGCTGGGGGAAACTTATTGGGATGCCAGGGGTTCAAACCATGGTCCATCCTAGGCTAGTGCCAGCAAGGTAGATGCCTTACCACTCCAGCCCTACCCCCTTATCCTAACTCAGAGCTAGTATCAAGATTTCATTCTCATTTCACACAGAGCAGTCGCATTGTTGGTCCAAGGACTGTAGGGAAGCAACAGGTAAGCCTAGGCTCGTTGGCTCAAAACCTACATCCTAACCAGATCAACAATCTCTTGGTCCTATGTTTTTACCACCAGACCTGTATAAAGTACAGTGCCAAGAAGATTGTTTCTGTTTGTTTGTTTTTTGGCTTTTGGACCACACCTGGAAATACTCAGGGGTTACTCCTGGCTCTGCATTCAGGAATTTCTCCTGATGGTTCTCAGGGGACCTTTTGGGATGACCTAGGGATCAAACCTAGGTCAGCCATTATCACTCTGGCCCCTAAAAGAATTAAGAACATAACAAACATGGTGCCCAGAGAGTCCCTACGAAGGCACATATGAGGCTTTAGTTCTCCCCCATAGCTGGATAACAGACTACATTCCATCAAATATATCTGGGAGTTCACAGTCCAGCTTGCATGACTGGCTTCTGTGCTCAGGATCACAAAGCTAACTTTCAGGTCCTGACTGGGTAGCACCATATATGAAGGTTAGTTTATTACAGTTGATATGGCATAACTCATTTACACTCATGAAGAGGGATCACTGGTCTATTTTCTTGCACATTGGCAAGGACTTTCCTAATATATAGTGGTGAGCCCCTACTCCTTATCATATGGCCTTTTTGTATTCACAGACCTCTCATTTCTATATCTTTCTTTCTGGAAAGGATTCTAAATCTTTCAGGAGCTCACCTGATTAGATCAGACTCACTCAGGGCAACCACACAATATTAAGATTAATTATATACTAAACTACTTTGGCAGCCCCTCTCAATAAAATTGATATTTTATTTTACCCATATGATTCTCCTCCATTTAAGGAGAATAGATGGCACAGAATAAGGGTGTCACAGAATTCTGTCCATCATCCCTAGAATTATTTAACAAAAAGATAATCAGAAAGATGGATCTGATCCCCATGACCTAGTCATATATGCAGGAAGTTATTATTAACCCTGCCTTCCTCCTCAGCCTATTGTTCTTATTGTTTGATTTTTGTTTTATGAGAAGTTTCTTTCACTGGCATTCAAAAACAAAGTATATGCCACACCAGGTTGTTGTGAAGCATATGGATTAAGTCCACGTGATCACCTAGCACATAATCCAGTAAACAATCAGGCTATTAAAATTGATATTCGCTCTGCTTCTCATAAGGTTTTCATTCTTCATGTTTGAATTATATAAGCAGAATTGAGATCAACCTGAACTTAGTTCATAGCACCAGTGAGAGCATCTGTGTCCTGTGTTTTCACATGGACTTGGAGAGCAATATGTCTGATCCCTGGCGTGTCTGCTCAAGAATAAAAGCAAGTGGCCCCTGGCAAGAGAAACACAAGGCCATTTCGCATCCCAGCTCCATTTACAAGGCAGTTTATTGCTCTTTATAGATTCCTCAGATAACAAAGCACAAAAAACTTCCAGAGAGGAAAACCTGAGATATTCTTATATATATGAAAAAGACATTTGTAAGATCCTTCAAAGCACATAGTCTCCACCAAAATAGAAAAACAACTAAAAAAATCTCTATCTATTGAAGCAATCATAAAACTTTTTAGCTATGTTTGTGTTCAATAAATAGTGTTATAACTCAGTCCCATAAGCTACAAGTTATTTCAGATTCTTGGTATATTAGAGAGTCTGAGATCACACCCAGTGGTACTCAAGGGTTACTCCTGATTACGCCTGAACTCAGTAATCATACCTGGTGTGGCTCTGGAGACCATATGTAGTACTGGATATCAAACTTGGGTCTTCTGCATGCAAAGTATCTCTTAATCCACAATACTATCTCTCACCCTAGTTCAGCTCCTTTTGCTTCACAACTCAGAGAATGACACTGAAGGAGCTATGGGAGAGACCTTTTATTATAGGAGGTTTCTCCTTTTTAGAAGCCTCACCCTCCTTAACTGATGAAAAACAAGGAAGCACTTTCTGATTTCATCTAAGGAAGTGTCACCAGAGTGGAGGATGGGCTGGAACAAAAGACATCTGACCTCTTACTCCTTCTTATTTGTATAACTAAGGACTTTGTTTCAGACAAAGCACTGTTAATAAGCACCTTGACACATCTCGCTCAATTCGTCTTGTAGGCGTGTGGTCTTGCATAGGGAATCTGCACCCCAGAAAGAGTTCCTATACTTTGTGGCTGCATGTCCTGAAGGAAGCAAGGTGCTTACAAAAAAAATAATCTCAACATACCAAGTGGCCATGCACCTATTGGACTTGTAGTGTCTACCAGTCCTGGTGGAGACTCATAGATGCCAGCCACATGAATGGAATTCCTTGGAAGTCCAGCCAAGTATGAAGATCATGGTCAATTTGAAATTTATTAAGGAGAGCAAGATTTTTTTCTATGAATAAAGATAATGATAGATTGTAAATCACATTATTCATTGGCATGCTATCTATCCATTTTAGATTCCAACTTTTCAAACATGATGCTTCTTCCTTTAACACCTGATTATGGGACATAATTTGAAAATATGTGTACAACTACTGGGGGTAAAGGGTCAAATATTGTACCAAAGTGTAACCAAAGGGAAACCAAAAAATAAAGTAAAAGAGAATTAATATTTATTCTGATCCTTAAATGCATTCAAAAATGATGCTCAGAAGTAACTTCTGGAACATTCGAAAATAAGCCTCTAGGCTCTGAGTGGGTAGGAATCAGAAACCCATGATCAGAAACTCAGGATACACCCCATAACTGTACCTGTTGCTTTCCTCTATTCATTCTCAAACTTCTCACCCTGTCCAGAACCTCACCATTTTCTGAGCAGAGGGAAGCATTTAGGAAGAGATAAAATAGACCACAGAAAGGAGAGAAATGCAGGTCCCACAAAGAGAGACTTTAATTCAGAGGAAAGACAATTGTTTTCGTGAGTTTCCCCTTTAAAGACCATTGATGCTGGCAAATATGGAGAAAACTTTGAGCAGAGGTCATAAGTCAATATTGTAGCCTCCTGTTCTCAGTGTTGCTTTGAATAATTTCCAAACATATCATGAATTTGTTGTTCCATCATTCCATTTTTATGAGATTTTTAAACTGGCATCTTGAATTTGGGTTTGTTTCCTCCCAATCATAGATGCTCGTTATCTTGGGGTGGCTTTTAATATCTCAACAAGCAGCATCATTTATGTGTTCAAAGAAAGAACCATATCTAAGCTAAGCAACCCCAAAGCATCCTGCAGAGCTGGGAGCTGTTCAAAAAAAGCATGTAAGATGTTGAATTTATTCTTGCACCTTCAAATCTCTGAACCTCTAATCATCACCTGGCCTGGTCTTCCCATACTGAGCTCACTAATCATGTTCCAGAAATGAGACAGGTGCTGTCTAGTAATATGGTCATATGCATACATGTACACAAATATTAGTGCATTCAGCACATTATCCTAAATCCGGGGCCTGCATAAGAGATAAACAGGGCCCAGTGCCTGCTACATAAGGTCAATTTATGTCATTAGTTTTTGTTCCCCTCTTTCTAAGCATGAAAATAATGCATTATGTTTTTTTTTTTTTTCTGCTGTGATCATTCTGGTTTTGTGACTGTGTATTAGTTACCCTGGCAACATGGAAGACATGGTTCTGATTGGCCAGGTTGTCAAGTTCATTGTCAGAGCTGCAGGCCCAGTTTTGAGTGGTAGATGAGTGTCTGTGAGCAGAGGTACACAGATTGGCCAGGAAATCTGATCTAACAGAACTTCTGCAAGTCCTTTGCCTGACAAAAGGGGCCCCTCCTCTGCTCACTGAAAAGTCCCATGCATGGCTCAGGGAAGATGCAAGAGCACTTCTGTATCTTTGAAATATTTTGTAGGAAATGTGTTGAGCATTTAGTATGTTCAGGTCATGGTGCAGAACACAATTATTTGTAGTAAGAAATTAAATCTCAAAGAAGCTCAATGGGAGCAGGTCAATTACCAGGCCATGGGATTAGAACCTGTTACATAACCTTCATTCAGCTTTGTTTGCAGTCTGTAATATTGCACAAATTTAGTCAAATGCTTCATTTTCTGCAAATAAATTTTATTCAAAAAGAAAATGTCTTCTCTTTCAAATGAAATCCTAGGAGCATAATATGTGCAAGATTCAAACTGGAGAAAAATATAGACTCGTTGATGTCTATACTATTGAATCATTTATTTATTCAATTTATCAGATGCATCGTTTTCTTATTAGCAGTGGGTTCGATTCATTTACCAATTACCTAGGTAAAAGACAAACCTCTACCAATAGTTGAAAATCTTATTCTCCAGTGGATATATAATCCCCAAGCATAGAAAAGTAGACTGGTGTCTTAAAAAGTAATAACTCTATTCCTCTTATTTGAACAATTTTCTAAGTAGCCATGCTGAGCTCACTTTTTGCAATCCTTGCATTTTCGAACGACGCATAGCATTGAGGCCTGCATCAACCACACTCTCTGCATTTGAACAAATTATATTTAACTGTGCTGTATTACTAGCATGGCCTTAATATAGATGTAAAAGTCATTGGCAAGCAGTCATTTTTCACCTGGGTTAAGTGTTACAGTATGTTCAGCTCCAGTAAAGCTAACATTTAGGCTGTCCAATTTCAAAGAATAAAAAAAAAAAAACTAAAAGGAAAAGACACAGAAGCACATTCCAAATAATCAGAAAGAGAAAGAAGGTGAGAGAGGGGGAGAGTTCATGGTAATAAATTCCTCTTCTAAAGTTACTGAGGAAGAAAAACTTGTGACTTCTAACTCAACTATCCCTGCCCTCCATTCTTTCTCCCTCCCCATCTCCCAGCACTTAGAATATTTTGACTAGGAAACAACTGACCCTTCCAAGAGTCAGTGCACAAACCAATAGCTAGTCACTTTTAAACCCTACAAACTTGCTACAAGAAAATCTTGTGTGGTTAGGTTTGGTAGCAACTTTCATTTGCAAGGCAAACCATAGGCTAACCGGACATAAGTATTCTATCTAAATTCACTTGTTTTTGTACACTAGCACAAACATGGAGGCTTTTGGGGTTTTTGTTTGTTTGTTTTGCCTTTTTTTTATTTTTTGTTTTTGGGCCACACCCGTTGATACTCAGAAGTTACTCCTGACTATGCACTCAGAAAATTGCTCCTGGCTTGGGAGACCATATGGGAAGCAGGGGATTGAACCGCTGTCTGTCCTACATTAGCACATGCAGGCCACAAGCCCTACTGCTTGCGCCACAGCTCCAGTCCTACAAACACAGATCTTTTATTAATGTAATACATGTTCATTCATCAGATATTTAAACAGATCACAATTTGGGTGTGCAGGTCACATCCCACTGAGTTCAGGACTTATTCTTGGCTCTGCCCTCAGGGATCACTTCTGGCAGTGCTTGGGGACCATGTGTGGTGACAGGAATGGAATTAAGGTCTGCTACAAGCAAAGCAAGCATTTTGACCCTATAGCACAACTTTTACAACTCATGTTTAAAATATTTTCACAATTTCACATCTTGGGGATAATCTTTCTCTCAATGGAAATAATCTGGTCCTCTTAAACCCCCAAGAGGCCCCTGCTGGCTATAGAATTTCTGCATAGAGAAAAGTCTCCAGGGTATTACCCTCTGTGGACTAGGTTAACTCATCTGAGGATAAGGGGAAGAGGTTTTCACTCAGTTCCATCTGTAAGGACCCCTGGAACCAAAAGTTCTCTCCTGAGTCCTGACTCCTGCAGGATAAGGCCTCAGACAAGCACTCAGAGCATCTTGGGATTTTAGTAGCATTTCAGCATTTCTGGTTTTCAATGAAGACGTGGCAGAGCAAGAAAATCCATGTGAATGGGAAAGTAATGGTTGAAAGTTGGAGTGGCAATAATGACAAACTGCCTCTGGAGCCATTAGACATCATGGCAGGGCAAGCAAAGAGTGGGGTTCCCCCTCACCCCCTCACCCCCTCAAATAGTTCTTGCAAACACACAAAAGGACGGGACTCCCGGGAAACAAAAGTTGCCAGCATTCACAAAACAGGGATGATGAGAAAAACTGCACAAAACCTTGAGGTGCTACATTGAAGCCAGGTACATCCACTGGCCAATAAAGGCAGAGCATTGGGGAACAAAGGATGCCACAGAAACCTCCACCAGTCTGCTCAGCGACAAAGTGTAGCTACTAACCATGGTCATCCATCACGGAGCCCATTCAGCCAAAGAACCCAGCTACCCAGGGAGAAGCCGGTACTGGCATACACTTGTCTTCTTCCTTCTTTCCTTCTTCCCTTCTTCCTCCCTCCTTCCTTCCTTCCTTCCCACTTTCCTCCTTTCTTCCCTCCTTCCTCCCTCCCTCACTTTCTTTCTCCCTCCCTTCCTCCCTCCCTCCCTTCCTTCCTTCCTTCCTTCATCCCTTCCTTTCCTCCTTTCCCTATTTCCTTCCCTCCTTCCTTCCCTCCTTCCCTCATTTCTTCCTTTCTCCCCTCCATCCCTTCTTCCTTCCTTCTTTTCCTTCCTTCTTCCTTCCTTCCTTCCTTCCTTCCTTCCTTCCTTCCTTCCTTCCTTCCTTCCTTCCTTCCTTCCTTCCTTCCTTCCTTCCTTCCTTCCTTCCTTCCTTCCTTCCTTCCTTCCTTCCTTCCTTCCTTCCTTCCACTCCACCCTCCCTTTTCCCAACAGCTGCTTTTTGGAAATGGGGAGTAACAGGATCTGCACCAAGCTATGTGCCTTCCCTGATTGTGTCTTCTCAGGAAGGGGGGAGCCCTGCTTTGGGCTCTCCTAAAATCCTCTTTGAAAACAAAGACAAGAAGGTAATAAGTAAAGAAGGAAAAAAAAAAGTCAACATATTTTGCTTGATCTTGTCCAGGTCCCACCATGCAATTCTGCTGGGAAGGTGGATTTTACTGGATTAATTGTATAGATCTCATTTTGGGGGCTTCCTTCATAAGAGGGATGTAGGTTTTCTTCCATCTCTACTTATATTCTATATCCCTTCTTTATCTCTACTTTTTTTTCTGGTTGGAGTGGGGAGAAAACTGTGATATTTGGGAGTGTGAGGAATTGGAAAGGGGAAAAGCTGAGTGTTTCTCCAGCAGGATTTGGAACTCTGTCGAAGATGAAAGAGAACTTTTACAGGAACCTAATGGAGATATTGACATGTGTGTCTGGAAATCTAAACTTAGCAAAGTGTAAGGCAAGAACAAGCTTTTCTCACTTTATTTCTGTATCTGGAAAGTTTTAGCGGCTGGTACCATATGAATATTTATTAATGCATTGTGAATCAGAACCTGTGATTATTACTCAAACTATCTTTTTACCTTGCAAGCTTCAACTCAGAAGAATAAAAACACATCTGCTTTTGCTCTTCCCATATTTTATTCAATGTTTTAACAGCTTTGCTGTAAATATCTCATCCATTACGATTCAGTTGTGACTATATCGGCTTCGTGTCTCCTGTTTTATTACTGTCATTGCAGCGAAACAACACACTGTTAATTCTGTTAACTAATAAGTTTATTGTTCAGGCTAGTCGGTGATCTCCCATTTGTTGGGTCCACATGTTGGGAAAGATCTGGTAATAAATCAAAGAACCTTTGTGGGCTTTGTGTCCCTTATTCAAAGGGTTCCACATTATTTCAGAGTAGTTTGTAGCATGGTCTTGAAAGAAAAGTCAGTGTGAAGAGAGGGTCAAATCTAAGCATGTTCTATGAAGAGGTGCTTGATTCTGTTGTGGAAAAGTCCAGTGTCCTTCAAACCACCAGTTCACAGCAGGAAACCCACACACTCAGTTAGAACGACACATACACACACACCACACACACATACACACACACACACACTGCACACTTAAAAATGCTGTTTTTGAGAGTCCCTCCAAAAGAATCACACCAATATTTCTTTTTTCCCCTTGAAGGGACTTAGTATGCTTGTTGTGTGGCCTCAGAGCTGAAGAAGGGGTTGGGGTCTTGCTGCTTTACAAGACATTTTGTGTTCTAGCCTTGCCATGACCCCAAATCTTGGGGATTTGCAAGATCTCACCATTCTGGAGCCTCTCTTGGAAGAGAGACACCAGCCATCCTCACGCATTAGGGGGAGGGGAAATGAACAAACATAGGTGCCAGTGAAGACTTAGAGGAAATGGAAACAGCTACAGATATTTCAAGCATAAAATGACTTAATTCAGGTATTAGGTATCCACCACTTTTCTAATTACTACAATGAGGTTGAAACACTATAATGGCTGCATATGTGTTATTCACTCATACACACACAGCTTAATATAATGAACACTAGGTAGAAAGTTAATATAGGGGTTAAGGCTTTTGCCTTGTGCATAGCTAACCCCAGATTTATCCCTTGGAACTGCATGGGGTCCCCTTAGCCCCACCAGGAGTAATCTTTGAGCACAGAGCAGGAAATAAACCCTGAGCTCAGTTTAGAACCTAAAAAATTGGAAACCTAAAGCTTGGAACCTAAAAATGTCATCATCATCTACTACTACTTCTACTACTACTACTACTACTACTACTACTACTACTACTACTACTACTACTACTACTACTGTTATTATAATAATGACATAATCTTTGCACGTGGGAGGCCCTGGATTCAATTCCCAGCACTACATGCCAATTTGAGCTCCACCCAGAGTGGATCCTTGCAAGCAATTAAATAGCAAACAAACAAACAAACAAACTGAGAAGCACTTATTAAAACCAGGGGATCCACAGATCCTTGGCCAGGCTGTATAGTTTTTCAGATCCTGTTAGATTCTCTCTAGGATGATGGCTGGTGATGGCAGATGCTGGGAGCCAAAGATATAAATCTCCAGCCTGATGGCTCTGGAACTTTTCCGGTGGAGGGAGAGGGACAAAAAGGTCTTCAGCGTGGTGACATTTGCCGACATACCAGTGCCCAGGAAGCTTCTGTGCTTAGTCCAACACAGGGTTGGGTGGATAGAAAACAACCAGAAGGGGCTGGGTCTTAAGGTGGGAGGTCATCCTTGATGGGTTTCCTGAGTGAGATTTTTCAGAGTGCTGACCTCTCAGACCAAAACTGGGACACTTTTGGAGAAACTCATTGGCTTCTTTCTGTAACAGCCACTTGGTTGTAAAGCGTTAGAAGCAAAGCCTTAGAAAAGGGACTTCGAAATTGCCTGCCAAATCACTGGAAGCGGTGGGAAAAAGAAATGCTAGGCGGAAGACCACCCGGACATTAAGTTTGCTCTTTGCCAGCAAGCCTGTAACCAAACTGGGGGCGAGCAGTCGGCTGGCCTTGCAATCGCTTCGAGCGCGCCCTCTGTCGGATATCTTGGACACTGCGAGAGAAGCTCTGCCCACACCGCCTGCCAGATCCTCCCCAGGGTAGCAGACAACCAGAACTTAATTCCAAATCAGAAGTGTGCTGCCAAGAAATGCAGGGGGTGGGTGGGTAGGGGGGTGCATGCTCTTGAGCCTTCCCACCTTTCACTAGCACGTGTGGCTCACTGGGGAGCTGTACCGCTTGCGGTGTTGGCGGTCAGACTCATTCAGATTGATTCATTGATAGGACCCGCTCCCAGTTCCCAGGTCTAAACCCCTCTCTCCTTGAGCTCAAATTATAAGCGAACAGGTTACCTTCTAAGAGATCTGATTCCTAGAAGGCTACCCTGAAAAGGGCAGAATCATTACAAAGAAAATGGGTTTTGTAGCATTTCAACCCCAAGGACCACTAGGGAATTTTAAAGAAGGTCCAGGCATTTCCCTACCTTGTTTGTTTAACGTGTTATTTGGGGTTTTCTTTTCTTTTCCTTTTTAATTTTATTTTTCTTAGAATTATCTTGGCATTCTTGATCTCTATTTTGTCGTTGTTGTTGTTGTTGTTCAAATACTGGGTGAAGATTTCTATCCATTTTTACCTTAGCCCAGCTGACTTCTTTGTAATACATCCTTGCAATAAATAAGACAAAAGAATAAATTCTGAGGGTATCTAAAATGAGGATCCAGAAAGCTTGGCCTATATCTGACCTATTTTTAAAAAATGGAGATAAAACAAAACACCTTATCTCAGGAAGGTTATTTGAGTCTGCTGATTTCAAACCCAAATGAGCTGAATTTATTAGAAAAAAAAAATGCTGGTTCATTAGAGTTTTTTTTTTTTTTTTCCTGAGTTACAGTTCTTTACAGAAAACATACCTTAGCTGTGATTCTCAATCTGTCTCCTGGGAAATCTTGGATGCCTGCTGATCATTTTGAATTCTTTGCCGCCCTTAACTTTCTGGCTACATGTTAGAAATCATTTTAAATGAATTGAATAAAATTCACAAGTGTTATATGCCAGCAAATGATGAACTCAGAGGAAATATGACTCAAATCCACTTTTTTCATTTTGGATTTTTTTTCTTATAATAAATAGAAATGAACAAATGTGGCTTTAATGACATCTTGGAGTGAGAGCTTTTATTGATATACTATCAGTTGGAGGCATGGAGTGCTTCAGTGAAATAAACTCCATCGCACACATTCATAACCAGATTGAAAAAGGTGTGTTTGTTATTTTGCGTGACACCTCCTAATGATAGTGAGGGTTTATATATGGAGATATGCACGCACCATCATAAAAACGAACAATGTTTCAGCTTACGAAGGGTTTCTATGATTAAAGACGTTTTTGGACTTACTCGGTTTCCAATTACTGTTTGAACCAGTGCTCACAAACTTACAGATGCCTCCTCCTTGTTCTCAGGCAGCTGGATCCAGATGCTTGGGATTGTGGCCCTGAGGACCAGATGTGCAGCATCTGTTTCAGAGTGACATGTCCTTTGGACAGCTGAAGCACTGGGTCATTAGCTAATCACAGTGCATGCCAGGTCAACTCTAGGGTGCACCAAATAGAAACCGATAGAAGATCAAAGATTCCATTGGCCCGTGGAAGTAACAGAAAAAGGACTCACGTTAAGGACAATGTGATGGAGTGTTCAAATAATCGTACCAGCTCCCTCCTACTATCCCCTCAACCACCCATGGCTTAAGATGCTAATAGAAATTCCCAAAGCTCTCAGTGCATTGGGTTCCTGAGTGTTGGGAAGTTCTTTTTCTTCCTATCTTAGCCCTCCTCTTACCAAGTAAAGTCTATAATCTTCCCACCACTGGTTTCCTTGTTCCTAGGCATGTTTCTGAACCAACTTCTATTTTCCAGTTTGTACTTGGTCTTTGCCTCAACTGCCCAGTAAGACAGCTTTATAGTTTCCATGAGTCAAGGATCTAGGGAGGGCTTAACTAGATCTCCAACTAGGACATCTCACAGTTATGTAGCGAAGTAGCTATTATGACTTTAATTTTCAGAACTCTACTAAGAAAGTAGTAGAGTTTTCAGCTATCTCCAAGATTGGTGGTATGATAGAGTTCAGGACAAGGGGGTTGATATGTCTAAAGTTTTTCAGTCTTCCTTAGGCAGAAACTGTCTATTATCTGTTGTTGCCTACATGGGCCCCTCTGGGAGACAGCTCAAAGAAAGAGGAGAGAATTCAGTCTTAGTTTTGGAAATGATATTTCATTACTTATTCCATATTTTACTAAATACTAACAAATCACAGGCCAGTTCTTCCTTCAACAGGAAGGGGATACACAGGGAAGTGAGCAGCAGGCAAAGATATCTTGGAAACCACTCAATAAGTTGCTGACCACCAGCTAATAAAATAGACTGGTTTAAATATAAATTTGCCATGTTCAGACACAAGCTTTATTAACAATTGTATTGGCCTGCAAAGTAAGTCCTAGCATGGCCACATTAAAGCTTACTGAACCTTTTAAATTGATTAAACAGACTTCTTTACAGGCTTTGACATTTTCTGCACCGTTGCAAAGAAAACTAGTTCATCCTTCTTTAAAGATAGGGATCAACTTATCTAGGCAAAACCAAACTCAAATCAGGTGCATGTGATTGTCATTCATCTAAAGAAATAGTCGTGAAGGTCCAATTTCCTGCTGACATCTGAAAACTAAACCTGGGTATTAATAGTTCTCTTGATTTTTTCTATAAAGTGCACACCTGCATGTCAACTGTTACAACAATTTGCTCCATCACAAGCAAAATATGACAAAATAAGAGTATGTGGTCAAACAAAGCTGATATATAAACTGCTCTACTATGCAGGTTACCAGTTTGAGACTTAGGATCTAAACAGGTTTTTCTTCTGAAATTCAACTAAAAGGGGAAAACTAGAAAATATAACCTGTAAACAGCTTAGTTTAAGACATTTCTAAAAGTTAAGTAAGCTTTGATATATCTCTTTAATGAATTATCTTTCATAATAATTATTCATTATTAACTAATACAAACATTAATAAAGCTTATGTCCTTTTTAGGGGGGCCACACCCGTGATGCTCAGGGATTACTCCTGGCTATGCGCTCAGAAATTGCTTCTGGCTTAGGGGACCATACGGAAAGCTGGAGGATCAAACCACAGTCAGTCCTAGGCTAGCGCTGGCAAGGCAAATGCATTTGCTCTCCATGCCACCGCTCTGGCCCCTAAAGTTTATGCCTTAAAAGATACTGGTGATGGTTGATAGTGCTAGTGAAATTAGTGTTGAAATAATATATGCTTAAAACACAACTATTAATAAGTTTGTAAATAAGAGCTTTTAAATGAAAAAACATAAAATAAATAAAGACATTGCCTCTAAGAAAATATAAATTAGAAAAACCATGGGGAAAATAAGGATCTAGTGTTGCCAGGGACTAGGATTAAAGAGATGTAATCAGAAGGTCTTTGAGTATGACTAGCTATGAAACCATCCCATCAGACTCATTAGAGCATTCCATTAGGTGCTTCCTTATCCTTCCATATTTGCCAAAGCACATAGAGCACAACCTAATAACAAACCCTCAGGTCAGTGGGGGAACTTTGGTGATAATGGTGTGCCCATGGGTAGTCAGTGATATCAGATTTCCCTAAATGTGTGGAAGTTCAAAGGTTCAGCTATATTTTTCAGTGAACCTAAAACTGCCTTGAAATCAAAGCAAAGCAGGACATAAAATTATTTAAGAAGCATAATCATAATCTAAAGCTACAGGAATAAAGAAATATATCCCCAAATTAAAAAGGGCCTTTGAATCTTGGAGTTATGTCTATGTTCTTCTCATAGTCTTTTTGCCAAACTTAATAGCTAATTGTGTAGGCAGTCATTACTTTGCTTGGTAAAGCAGTCTCTAAACTTGTGCAAATTGAAACTGTGCTAACACATTAATAATCAGTGATAAAATTTCCAATAGACCAGAACCTTTAAAAATGTTGTCACAACATTAAAACAGTCCTACTGTTGCTTATTAATGCAAAGGGAAATGGAGAGAAATAGCATAACTTAGATTTAGTATATTATATTTTAATATTTAGTCATGTAGAGAAGGCTTATCATTATTTTTGTTATAGTTTAGTTGGCATAAGGACTTAGTTTTTTCTAAAACTTGCCAAGTAGTTTGAAGGGTTTTATTGTAGAACTGAGGTCATAGAGGTTCTCTCTCATGCCTTGGTACATTGCTACACTTACTTCTAAGTCCAATCTGTTTCCATCATTTGGGACTTAGTCATTTCAATGTCTCTGAGAGATCTTGACTGTGAAGTCTTTAGTCAGCATCCCTTCCACTGGAAGTTTTCTCCTTCTTACACACCCATTTCTCTCCTGAAATGGCAAGTCCCTCTCATTGTCCAGCCAGACCTTTCCAAGAGGTAGTAGCAACATAGAATTAGCAATGTCTCCAGCAATGCCACAGGCACACAATGGGAATTTAACTCCCAGCATCACTTTTTTGTTGCTTTGCCCTTAGTTGCCTTTGATTACTCCCTTTTCTGAAATGTCATGTGGGTTGATCACAGAGGGAGGCCAGGAGGTAACAGTACTACACACTTGGCTGTCTATGCATGTGGTCAGAATATAAATGCACAAGGGCCAACTGCTTGGCTACTAACAGGGCACACACCTGTTATTCACACAATGCTTGGTGCACAGAAGGGTCGTGGTACAGTTTTTATTTTATGCAATTACACTGTTAAAGTGAATGATGTTGCTGGAAGATTGATGCCATTTATGTGAAGATGAGAGCTTAAATATGTACACAGCAGAATCAGCAAAGTGAGGAGAGCGGCTACTTCTACACTGGAAAATCAACTTGATTATGAAAGAAAAATGATTCTTTGCTCTTTGTTTTGGTCATAGGCAAATGCAGAGAACTAAATATAGACCACTGAAGATCATTCACTGCCAGTTGAGCTCGGTTGATTTATGACCCTGAAGACCTCATGGCGCATTTCACAATGCTATTTTGTTCAGACTTCCTGTGAATATGTACATCTGGAGACATATATATTTATGGAAAATGATAAATATTTTTTCTCCCTTACCTTATGTCTAAGTAGGTCAGGTTAGCAATATGTTGAGTAGTTATTACATTGCAGCCCATGTATTTTCAAGCATATGTAGAATGTAGCCATAGGAGGCACGCAGGAGGTGACATTGTCTCCCACACTCAGTCCTGTAACTGTGATTGTGTTCTGAGAGCTAAACTGGGAAATTAGAATATTAAAAATCACAGCAGAAATACATAATATGAACTTGAAAGCATCACTTTGAAAGTGATTGATATACTTAGTAGATATAAAAACAAACACATTGATATACTTAGTAAATGTAAAACAAACATAAAAAATCAACAATTTTCCATGTTTTATTTTAAATAAGACGAATGTAGCAAAATAGCTGTAAAACAGAGTTCAACAACAGAGTAAAGATCAGTTGCAAATAACCTCTTTAAAGGTGACAATTGAAAGATTGCTACCAAAGCTAACAATGCAACACATAAAAGTTTTCCCGGGCCCTCTCATACCTCATTCTGAACTCTGGCTAAGGCACTAAGAAATTAAAAGAAGGGACTAGGGAAATAGTGCAGCTGGTAAGGCTCTTGTCTTGTACATAGCAAGCCCAAGTTCTAGCCCCAGCATCCCACGTGGTTCCTCACATTTCTCACATGTGAGTTATGATGCAGTGATCTCAAAATGCAGAGCCAGGAATAAGCCCTGAGCATTGCTGGGTGTAACTCAAGAATAAACAATTAAAAAAGAAAATGGGGAAAAAAAAGGCAGGATATATATATTTAAAAAAAGCAATTTCTATCATCATATTAAGATACTAAGATCATTAATGAAGAAAATGGTTCAGGGCTGGAGAAATAGTACATCTAGTAAGGCCTAGCATGTAGCTGACCAGGGTTGAACCCTGACACCTCATATGGTCCCCTATGTTCAGTGATCTTGAGGACACCAAAGACAGTGATCCTGTCCCCTGTATTCACCATCAAGAGTGGTCTCTGAACACCAAAGCCAGGATTGTTCCCTGAGTATTGCCAAGTAGTGCAAAAAACAAACAAACAGGGCCCGGAGAGATAGCACAGTGGCGTTTGCCTTGCAAGCAGCCGATCCAGGACCAAAGGTGGTTGGTTTGAATCCCGGTGTCCCATATGGTCCCCCGTGCCTGCCAGGAGCTATTTCTGAGCAGACAGCCAGGAGAAAGCCCTGAGCGCTGCCGGGTGTGGCCCAAAAACCAAACCCCCCCCCCAAAAAAAAACAAATTCTACAAATAATAATACAAAGGAAAATGTGTGTCAAAATGGCAAGATAGGAGATAAGTATTTAAAATGTACCAGACACTAAAATAATCCATTGGATAATTGTGGATTTGATTTGTAAGTCAATGGATTTTAAGAAGATATTAGCACAGTAATCAGATGGAAGAAGGTAATAGTATCAAGAAATAAGCACACATATACTTAGAGGAAATAGGTTAGTCATGGATTCAGAGGCAATATAAATGACTGTGGACTGTAATAGTGAATCTCAGTACAGTACTATCTTATGTCACATCAAATACTCCAATACTCTGAAACTAGTTAGTTCCTAAAGCCACTACTTTCCTGATCATATGCACCTAAGCCTCCAAGGTTACCCCATTCCTTAAGATTGTAACATCTTCACTTTGTTCCCTTTGCTATCCAGCTCTTGGAAGTAAGTGTAAGGTTGCCTAGTGAACTTATCAGGTTCACCCAATGAGGGTCCAGTGGTTGAGTCCATTCTTTGAGCTCATGAGCAAAAAACCCTACATTTTTAGAATGTTCATATCATCCAGAGTCCAAGCCCTTCATGGAAGTCAAGAACAGGTGACCAGGGACCAGAGCAATAACACAGCAGTAGGGCATTTGCTTTGCATGCAGTCAATCTGGGTTCTATTTCTGCATCACATATATTCCCCCCTCCCCGAAATTGCCAGGGGCGATTTCTGAGCACAGAGCTAGGAGTAATCCCTGAGCACCATTGAGTGTGGCCCAAAAAACAAACAAATGAACAACCAAACAAAAAGAATAGGTTACCAAGAACAACAGGTGACCATGGATTTTCACCAGGATTCTCTCCACACATTATTCAGAGGGAATTTGACCATTTGACCTTTATCAGCTGACCCCACAGGGCTCTCAGAATGAGGGGCTCCTTTCACCTCTTTGCTCTGCAGAGTGCTAAATGCTTGTTCCTATATGTATTCAGGCTCATCAAAGTAGTTAAAAATAAAATCTTCCTGGAGTGTTTTACCTACGTGTTGTTCTATATATCTTATTGTTTCGGGTCTGATATTGAGGTCTTTCATCCATTTGGATTTAACCTTCGTACATGATGTTAGCTGGGGGTCTGAGTTCAATTTTGGGCAAGTGGCTAGCCAGTTGTACCAACACCACTTGTTGAAGAGACTTTCTTTGCTCCATTTAGGATTTCTTGCTCCTTTATCAAAAATTAGGTAATTGTATGTCTGGGAAACATCCTCTGAGTATTCAAGCCTATTCCACTGATCTGAGGGCCTGTCTTTATTCCAATACCATGCAGTTTTAATAAGTATTGCTTTGTAGTACAGTTTAAAGTTGGAGAAAGTAATTCCTCCCATATTCTTTTTCCCAATGATTGCTTTAGCTATTCTAGGGTGTTTATTGTTCCAAATGAATTTCAAAAGTGCCTGATACAGTTCTTTGAAGAATGTCATGGGTATCTTTAGAGGGATTGCATTAAATCTGTACAATGCTTTGGGGAGTATTGCCGTTTTCTAAAGGCATCTTCAAAGAGGAAACTGCACTCTCCAAGCAAGTGAAAGCAGAGATTAACAGATGGGAATATATTAAACTGAGAAGCTTCTGCACCTCAAAAGAAATAGTACCCAGGATACAAGAGCCTCCCACTGAGTGGGAGAAACTATTCACCCAATACTCATCAGACAAGGGGATAATCTCCAAAATATACAAGGCACTGACAGAACTTTACAAGAAAAAAACATCTAATCCCATCAAAAAAATGGGGAGAAGAAATGGACAGACACTTTGACAAAAAAGAAATACAAATGACCAAAAGACACATGAAAAAATGCTCCACATCACTAGTCATTAGGGAGACTAGTCATCAGGGAGACAAATCAAAACAACTATGAGGTACCACCATGCCCCCGCCTGTACTCTAGACAGGCTTTCTGCTTCCCTCATTCATGCACATTGTTATGTTAGTTCTCAATGTAGTTATTTCTCTAACTGCACTTATCACTCTTTGTGGTGAGCTTCATGTTGTGAGCTGGACTTTCCAGCCCTCTTCTCTTTTGTATCTGAGAATTATTGCAAAAATGTCTTTCATTTTTCTTAAAACCCATAGATGAGTGAGACGATTCTGAGTCTATCTCTCCCTCTGACTTATTTCACTCAGCATAATAGATTTTATGTACATCCATGTATAGGAAAATCTCATGACTTCATCTCTCCTGAAGGCTGCGTAATATTTTATTGTGTATATGTACCACAGTTTCTTTAGCCATTCATCTTTTAAAGGGTATCTTGGTTGTTTCCAGAGTCTGGCTATTGTAAATAGCACTGCAATGAATATCAGTGTGAGGAAGGGATATTTGTATCATATTTTTGTGTTCCTCCGGTATATCCCTAGGAGTGGTATAGCTGAATCGTACGGGAAATCAAATTTCCAGTTTTTGGAGGAATCTCCATATCGCTTTTTATAAAGGTTGGACTAGATGACATTCCCACCAGCAGTGAATAAGAGTTCTTTTTTCTCCACATCTCCACCAGCACATAGCAGCTGCCTTGTGCCTTGAAAGATATTTAGCATTATCCCTGGTCTCTACCCACTCAATGATAGAAGTTTTCCACTCTGGAACCACCAAATACCTTTTCATTCTCCACTTACTAACATTATCCAATAGCAAATTCCCCTGATTGAGAATACCTGCTCTACTTTCACTGAGATATTTTTTAATGGTAGTGGCAAATGTGATCATATCAGGATCACTGCTGATGATAAGACAACAGGACCAAGAAATGTACTCAAAATGGAAAGGGGAGCATTTTCAGGCAAATGAGGATCGGGAACTGTAAGCCCCAATATATGAATTGGGAGAAGGTGAATGAGGTGAACACAGAGCCTTGGGAAGGGACAGAGGAAAACTAATTGTTGGCTAAGGAATGAATAAATTGGAAACTCTTCCCAGAGGAAAAGTAGCTTAGTTAAGAGAATGATCAACACATGTAACATGTGGAGGGAGTTCATGGAGAATAAACAGGAAACTACAAAAGAAATTAGAGTTCTCTGGATTCTGTGAAATTCTAACATCACTGATTCAGGGTCAGATGGGGTGAACTGATGTAAAAGTAAAGGGTGGAGTTCAGGGTAAAGAAATGCTTGAGCTAAGATCCAAAGCATATATTTGGCTGAGCCCCTAACCATAAGACTGGTAAGAGACTAATGTGGTGTATTCATTGCTGTTACACATAAAACTTGTGTATATGGTATACATGCTATTGGAAAGTGGGTCAATCTCTGTAGTAGATAAGTGTATGAGAGCATAAAGTTTATGAAAAATAGAGTGACTCAGGGAAGTGAAAAACCAGATTGATCATAAAGTACACAGTCATGGGGCAAGAGCACATAGTTCAGTGGATAAGGCAATTGTCTTTCATGAGGCCAACCTGGGTTCAATTCCTGGCATCCTATATGACCCCCAAGTACCACCAGGAGTAATTCCTGAATAAAGAGCCAGGAGTAAGCCCAAGAATTGTCAGATGCAGCCCCCAAACCAAAACAATAACAACAAATTAATTAGTTTTAAAATGTACCCAGTCAAAATTAGATGTACCTTTCCAAGGGAGGAAACAACATGAATAAAACTGTCAAGTTAATGTCAACATGGGTCACTGGAATCCACTCAGGAATCCATACTCAGCTAAATTTTCTCCCCTGTCTTATCCCAATTGATCCTGATTCTTCTGAAACCAAGATTTTAAAAGGTTAAACACTTGCCCTAAGGCCCACAATTAGGAAGGGAGTTCAAGATCTCAGGTTGATGCTCTGGGTTCCATCACCTCAGTCTTATCAGAACACGTTGGGAGGGGTGAACAGTAATCTTTAAACCAATGTATTCAACAAATTGAGAATATGTGTAGAGTGTGGCTTTTCTCTATCATGTTTATTTTTATCATAGTTTCACTTTAGAGATATGTGAACTCCAGGGTTATTGCAGTATTATTTATAAAACTCCAGAGCAGGAAACACCCTCACAGTCCACTGACTGATGAGTGACTAAATAACAATGTGGTTATCAGACATAGTGGAATACTATGCACCCAGGGGAAAGAATAAACCCTGCCATTTGCAGCAACATGAAATTGCTTAGAGGGGGTTATGCTTAGTGGAATAAATAAGAATAAGAATGACCAATGCTGTCGTGTTTTATTCATGTGAACAGACAAATAACCAGGTGATTTTATTTAAAATAAAAAAACCAATTAGGTATACTGGCATATAAACGAGAATAAGAATATTTAAATCAGATGAAGGCAACCAATGCATGATGAAGACAAGAATTGAAGTGGTGAGTACAATGTCTTATATGCTTTATTCTTACTGGTGCACACTTGAAGCTTACATATCTTAGAATGCAATGTGACTCCATGAGAAACAAAGAAAGTAAGCTACTACCAACAAGCCTTTCTAATTACAAAAATGCAATATTCCATTTTGTAATTGAGTGGTGCCCTAGACAGTTTAACTGATCCATTGAGGGTGATATGGGCATGGAAAGAAGGTAGAAATCCAGTTAGGGAAGCAGTAGAGTCCTTGCTGATACTCTCAGTTCAACCTATAATGTTGGGAACCAATGCTCAGAAAACTAGGCATTGACAATATATTGCATGCCAAATCTCTTATTCTCACACAGATCATCTTACTTCCACTGACATTGTAAATTGTTCTGTTTTTGTTTTTGCTAAATTAGCACCATTAGGGGGCCAGAGTGATAGCATAGCTGTAGGGAATTTGCCTTGCACTTAGCAGATCCAGGACAGATCTTGGTTCGATCCCCGGTGTCCCATATGGTCCCCCGTGCCAGGAGAGATTTCTGAGTGCATAGCCAGGAGTAACCCCTGTGCATCACTGGATGTGGCCCAAAAGCAAAAAAAAAAAAAAAAAAAAGCACCATTTTTCCCAATTTTTTCTATTTTTTTAAATTTTTTATTTTTAAATTAATTTATTTAAAGAAAATGAATTACTTAGTTGGCATAACTGATAGTAATACATTTTAGGGAGACCAAAAGCAACATATTTTTTTTTTAAAAAATTGAAATAAAAACTGAAGAAATGGAAGAGAAAGGAAAGAATTTTTTTTTTTTTTTTTTTTTTTGTTTTTGGGCCACACCCGTTTGACGCTCAGGGGTTACTCCTGGCTATGTGCTCAGAAATCGCCCCTGGCTTGGGGGGACCATATGGGACGCCGGGGGATCGAACCGCGGTCCGTTCCTTGGTAGCGCTTACAAGGCAGACACCTTATCTCTAGCGCCACCTTCCCGGCCCCAGGAAAGAATATTTTTTAAAATTGAGTCAACGAATTCATGGAAGCACCAGTAGAAAATTTAGTAAGCTCTTCTCTCTCTCTTTTTTTTTAAAGAATACAAGTTAAAAAAAATACAGTAATAACGGTGTGAGAGTGGCAATTGTTGTTTGCATTGGCCCAGCAAATATGGGTAAAATGAAGGAAAAAAAAACAAAAACAGAACAGCCTTAGCCTAAATACAAAGAGACCTTATCCCTGAAGTTTTCTGGCATAAGACTGACTCTGGGTTCCAGGCATACTAGGTTATCCAACCCCTGAATCATTCTCTTTGGTCATGGAGAAATTTTTTCACATATTAGTTGTTGTTGGTGTCCAGTTTCTGTAGTTAAAGATTAGGGTTTCTGTGTTTCATCTAAGTCAGGATGTGGAGCGTCCTCTACTTTCACCTCACCATTAGATGCAGGGCGTCCTGCACTGCAAGCAAGTTGTTGCTGTTGCTGAGTCATCTGGGTGTTAAGGGAACACTCCTTGGAGTAAAGTCAATGCCAGGGTAGAGGTAGGGCCTTCCTGCTAGAGGTTTGCTTCCTGGTGATGTTGTAGACAATTGTGGTTATTTCGTTGATGATCAATGGTTCCGGGGTGTATTATTCCCACTTTTTCAGAGAGCAAAGTGAAGTATCCCTGACTTCGAAGGAGCTATAATTCATATCAAGACCCACACAACTCCAGAACTGGAGTCTTTTTGCCATCTGATCAAAACAAACATCTAAAACCAAGTGTCTTAGGCCCTGACATCTTTGCCAGAGATTCCAATTTTTTTTCCATGTGTGACCAATTAGCACAGTTGGTTGGAACATGGTGCTAATGAGGCCAAGGTCAAAGGTACAGTTCCCTTGTGGGCTGAAACTTGATACTTCCTTTTCTTGGAGTCACAGGCTGTGGCCTGAACCCTAGCTGGAATCCCAGGAATATGATATTGGTCACAAGAGCAGCAGAAGTCCTGCTGAATCATGATAACTCCAGGTTCACTATTGGATCAACTCTAAGCACATGTCGTGGGTATGGATACAAATAAAGACCTATATTAGGATATGCTGAATGCATGAACAATTTTTGCCTCCATTCCTTAAAATTTAACTGCACTCTTGATGGAGCTATGACTTAATTTAAAAAAAAAAACCCTCATGTATAGTACCAGAAAGAGAGAGAAGTAGAGAAAGAAAGAGGAAGAGAGAAAGGGAGGGAGAGAGAGAGAGAGAACGAGAGAGAGAGAAACCATAAGCATATCTGTTGAGAATGGCCCAAACCTCCTTAAAGAAATCTCATGTATACTAAGAAAAATGCTGAAATTTTAAAATGTTGAATACCTAAACTCACAAGAAAAAAATAATTATTTTCTATATGTAAAATTATTTCCAGATAATGGAAGTATCTTCTTAGCATTGGGACATTTTCCTATATTAGAAATTTGGATAGAAATCTTCCTAAATGAGATTCACAGTTTCATGCCTTCTCAGACAGGAGGGATGGGACTTAATTTATCCTAGTTTTTTGTTATTTACATTGAAAAAATTTAAAACCTGTTTTCCATTGAAAATAAAAGTATGAGTACAAATTAGTAAGTAGTAAGGCATACAAGGAGGAATTTAAAGTTAAAGTAAAATAAACAAAGTAAAATTAACAATAAAATAGAGTATGACGTAATGATAAGAAATACATTTAAAATAAAATTCAACAATTACAAAATTACATGTACTGAATACTGAAATACTGTAGCATAATGAATGATAAGTTTTAGTAAAAAATAGTAATGGAGATCTTCTTGTCCAACATTGGGAATCCAAAAAAATTTCTTACTTCACAAGGCTATTGAGAGGATTGAAGTTCTGAGGATCAAAAAAATGAGATTACTCTGCTTCTGTCTTACCAAAGCACTTTTTTACACTGGGGTAATATATGCTGAGGATACACAGAGAGTTGTGGGAAATACTTCAATTAACTATCAAAGTCATTATTGACAGATCTTGACCAAGAAAGATGGAAAAAGTAAAGGAATCATGAAAAAGGAGAAGAATCCATCTCTTTGTTTTGGCAAGTATTATCCTAATACTATTTAAGCCATGCTTAGATTTGAGGCACAAGGATATAAACTGGATCATAATTAGTAGAAATGGACAATTTTATTAATAGATTTATACAGTCTTAATAGAGGAGTTATAGACTACAGTACTATATAATAATAATAATAATAATAATAATAAACTGTTTTGAAAAGACCATAAGAAAGCTGCCACAATCTAATCTGAAGCCTATTAATAAAAAAATTAAAAAATTTAAGTAACTTGAAAGTACATGGAAAGCAACCCTGTTTCATTTCATTCCATGTCTTTTCAATGATCAAACACATTTGGTTACAAAGGCCTTAGAACAGATTAATACATCCCTTTGTTTCCTTTTCTGAAAAATGACTCATTGGAGAGGGAACACCACTTATTCCCTTCTCTGCTTGGAAGTTACTGTGAGGACCTTTATCAAATCAGGAACTATAACTACTTGGCAGAAAGATTGTGAAAACTGGACCAAGCTGTGTAAGATTGAGAAAAGGTAAAGAGTGCTACCATAGCATTTTCAAATCCCAAATTTTATTATGGGTAGGATGACCCAAAGTCTGTATTTCAGAGTGAAATAGAAAGCACTAATGGAAAAGCATTTGTCTCCTGATACTTGCAAGGATCAGATCTGCTTGGCAGGGCCAACATTCAAGGGAATAAGCTAGAAAATATTCATGCATGTCCAACATCAGCAGCAGTGAAGTCCATGATTATAGGTAAATATCCAATTCTTATGCTCCATGATCCAAGGGTTGAAGGACATCATACAGTCTTGACAGAGCTAAACCATGGTCATGCTACAGGCACAGAGCTTTCTGGAAGAGTAACAAAGCCCTCAATAAAGATGGCAGCCAAACCTTTAGTTCTGAAAGTTATTCATCTTTATATGAAATTCCTAGTCAGTGGCAGGGGGAATATTAGTATTACTTAATTTCATTCAAATTACACTACAAAAAAACAATTAAGGTGAATAATTATGAAAGTAAGGTCAACTCAATTTTCTATAATAATGTTTTTTGTTACCAGGCTCATTATTGCTAATTCCTTTCATAATCTTTGCCATCTAACCTCATTTGTTTCATTTATAAGTGGCAAGAAATGCACATCATCAAGCAGCAATGAAATCAAGACAGCAGCATGTCACTTGGGTGATCTCTGGAGAAAGTAATTATTGTCACTAGTTAACCTTTTAGGGAAAAACTCGTCTGCATATTCCCAATGTAGGTGTTGGATTTGTCAAAATGAAGTTTATTCTTGTTGGTTTATTTTATTTTTTAATTTTTTTGTCATGCACCCTGCTTTGAGAGGGTCGAGGCTTGCTGAAGTGGAGGCTTTATCCTGCTGTTCTGTCTACTTAGAAACTAAATGAAAAAGCACTCAAGTGGGTTTTAAATGGGCTTTTAGTGGAACCAAAACACACCACACACACTCCCATACACACACACGGACATATACATACAAACACATGTCCATTTTAAAATATGCTAATCTAGTTCATACTGCTTCTAAAAAATCCCTCAAATTCATTACCAAGACCCTCATATTTATGATCTAAGATTTAATCCACCCACATCTCTACTCTTTGAACCTATGCTGTTTGGGTTTATGTAAGATCTCAAAATCCTTACTAACAAAGGCAAGACCTATTATTTTAAAATATCCTGTGTTAGTTACATGTTCACAATATTCTGTGAATGTTACAGTCATTCTTCACCTTGAAATTTACTTTAACCCAGGTAAGAAAACCTTAGTAAAACCAAGATCAACACTCATACCATTGTGATGTAGAGATTCTTTAAAGATGGATCTGTTGAAGGGTAGAGATAGTTGAAAGAGGTGAGGTGTTGGCTTTCTATACATGATTCAAAACCCCAACCACATTGTCCCCCAAACACTACTGAGTTGGCTCTAGCTCCTGAGCTTTGCCATATGTGGTCCCAAAACAAACAAAAAAATGGCCCTTTGGGATAATCTTTACATAAACATTCAAAAGCAAACAGTGGAGTTCTGAGCTCTCTCTCTCTCCACAGCAAAGAAATTTAATATATGTATGTTTAAAGCAATATACAGTGCCATAGGCAGTTCTGGCTGCTGGAATAAGATCCTACAGCATATCTCCCTTCTCACAGATAAAGAAGTGGGAAGCTTGAGTTCAGGATGACCAGAAGCAGTATCTAGTAGGTTTCTCTTTTGTAGGGTATAAACTGACCCATAAACATTAGCAGTGATGCTTTTAGGTTTTTCCTATTTCAGATGGTTCTCAAGGGCTTTCCTAGTGATTTTTAGTCCTGGGGGTCTTGTAGGCCACACCCCATGATGCTCAATGGTGTTCTAACCCTATTATTTTTCATGGTTTTTCCTTCTTCCTTCTTCCTTCTTCTTTCTTCTCCTCCTCCATCTTCTCCTTCTTCTGCTTCTCCTTCTTCTCCTTCCCTTCTCCTTCCCTCTCCTTCTCCTCCTTCTCCTCCTTCTCCCCCTTCTCCTCCTTCTCCTTTTCCTTTTTTTCTTCGTCTTCCTTCTTCTTCCTTCTTCTTCTTCCTTCTACTTCTTCTCTTCTTCTCTTCTTCTTCTTCTTCTTCTTCTTCTTCTTCTTCTTCTTCTTCTTCTTCCTCTTTCTTCTTCCTTCTTCTTCCTCTTCTTCTTCTCACCTCCCTGCCACTCATCTAAATCTAATTACCTCCCAAGGCCCCTTTTCACACAAATGTCAGAGGGGGACCAGAGAGACACAGTCTATAAACAGATGGATTATGAAATAGAAAACATGGTCAGTAAGAAGCAGAAATATGCAGCCCCACCCACAGCCCAGGAGCAACTCTCTAACTCCTTCCTCCCTCTCTGTTACTGAGTTCTCTGATGCCACTTTATACCAGACCCTGTGAGCAAAATTTGCAAGGGCCATACCAGCAGCATCCCAGGAATGATGAATAAGAAATAGTGGCCATTTCTCCTATCTTTTTGTTTCAGTTCACATAGTCTAATCCAGCTTCCCAGAGAATTCAACAGGATTGAGTTGGAACTTCATAGCTATTTCTTGTTCATATCATATTCATTGTCTCTCCTCACTCCTATTCTCCTTTGATTCTTGAGGTCACATCCTAAATAAGCCACTTGAGGTTACATGTGGGACATGAAGAGCTAAGATTAGGGTCTTGAAGGAGAAGATAAAATTAAACCTGATCCTTGGAGGAGGAAAAACAGTCCTCCCTGTGAACATGAGAGAGGCACAGAAGTCCTCCAGCACCAAAGCTCGAGTGGGGAACAGCCGTGACACTGGGGTATCAAAAAAGAGCTCAATAGGGTATTCATTATTCCATGACTATCATGAAGTGGAACAGAGGGACATATCATACACATCTGACACCATAACAAGGAATATAATTTGCATTCTAAATGGACCACATGCGACACATAATGACAAGAGACTAGGTTGATTTAATACCACATCAAATGGCTTGTGATGGAGAAGATAGTACAGAGGGTAGCAAGGTAGCATGAAACTGACCATGGTTGAATCGCCAGTATCCCATATGGTCTTCCCCTAAATACTACCAGGAGTGACCCTGAGCACAGAGTTAGGACTAATCCTTAAGCACTACTGGGTTTCTTCCAAACCAAAGATAAATAAAGAACAAAACCAAATGGTTCAAGTAAGAATCTGAAAATAGGGTGACTGCAGTACAAATCTTGTAGGTCTCATCACTCTCTGTCAAACCTGACAATAAATTAGCTTGAACCTCTTTTCCTTCCAGAAGTGCACCAGGCTGTCTAGCCTCTCTTTGCCCACCTTCCTGCCATCTGTCCCTGCTTAGTTCCACAGTTTGTGTGACAGATAATGAAGTCGCTTTTCCTATCAGTGAGCAGAGCAGTGCACCCCCATTTCTAGCCAATTTCTGGCATATCCTTTTGCAACATCAAAATATATGGCCTCAGTAAATTTTCAGAGACAGATTAGCGCTCACCTCCATAATGCCTTAATTGTACAGAAGCCATTAGACAAGAGTGTTAAGGTGACAGAAGGACCCACACAAATGGTAAAGAAAGAGAGCAAGATGCCTAAATTAAAAGGGGTGAAGGGCCTGGGACAGTCTTTCACAGAGGGACAAGATTCATGGCGTTTTGCTGTCTTCCCAAGAATGGACGGCCTCATAAATTATCTCAATATGATGCCAGTAAGTCAAGGGGAACTTTTTTAAAGTAGGCTTTTGCAAAAGGTTAAATTAAAATGAAGACTGAACAATTATTTTTGTCCTCCTGCCTAGCAGGGCTTCGGCTAATGTTTGTGTACAGAAGTGGTAACGGCAGGATACTTCAAAGCCTTTCCAGGGGAAATCATATCATTGGTGAAAGGAGTTGATTTTGTAAAAAGCTTACATTGTAAGTGATATTGAAAATAAAGAGACAAGATTGCATGAGCTAAGTGCTTTATTTTTGTTAGTGCTGGTGGGGTTCCACAGATCCTCCTGATGCCCATAATTGGGGTTTTTTAAATGGAAATAGGGCTTTCCTTTGTCTGTAAAGATGGAAGTCTTGACCCTCCAGTGGAGAGCCATGCACTTTCAATTTTGTTTCCAAAAAAAGGAGGTTTTTTTTTTTCCTTCAATTGTAGTTTCTTGGGGCAGGGCAGGGCATTTAAGGAGGAAATTGCACTTAGAAAGAAACATGCCGAGCCAAGCTGCCCTCCCGCTTTCCTTGATCCGTCCTTAGGTTTTTTTGAAAAATTCTTAGAAAGAAAGAGGTCAACATTCTGGGAAAAAATAACAGCCTCTATCCTATGAGCACCAAGCTTAGAGCCTGTGTCTTTCACCATCTAATCATCATGAATTTTATGCCAAATCTTAGGGGTAGGGACCAAGAAAGTGGGGTGAGACTATTATATAAAACATTTAAAAAAAACATTTGCACTAGGAGGTTGGAACTATAGTTCAGCGGAGTAGGGCCAGGTTTGACTCCAAGGTACCTTATTTGGTCCTCCAAGCCCACCAGGAGTTATCTCTGAGCACTGAACCAGATGTAGGCATTGAACACATGTTTTGGGTGGAGCCCAAAAACAGACAAACCAAAAAAGAAAAACATTTACACTAGTATTACATTAAAAATAAAGAGAGAGATGTGACAATGATATGGTGAAATCCTAGCCTGCTTGCAAGGCCTGGAACCCATTGCCCTAAGTAGATGCGTTCCCTGCCCTTGCAGTAACAAAGCCCTGCTGTAACAATAAATAAATAAATAAATAAAGAGGTTTTCTCACTCAGCTAAGAATCTAGAAGTGGGGTCAATTCTGGAGTCAATCAACTCCTCCACATTAACAAAGAGCCTAGATATTTCAACATTTCTTTTTTTTTCTTGAAAAACAAAGTTTTATTTACTTTAATTAATAACTTTTCCTAATAATTTCTTTAGTTAAGCACCATGATTAGAAACATGTTTGCAGTTGAGTTTCAGTCAAAAAATATACACCGCCCCCCTTCACTTTGACCTTCCTGCCACCAAAGTTCTCAGTCTCCTTCCTCCCACACCCCCTGACTGTCTTCAAAACAAGCATTCTATTTCTCTCACTATCATACTCATGATACTTGTTACTGTATTTATTTCTCTAACTGTGATTGCCACTCTTTGTGGTAAGCTTCATATCATGGCCTGATCCTTCTGGCCCTCATCTCTATTATCTCTAGGTTTTATTACCATACTCTTTTTTATTTTTCTTAAATCCTACAGAAGAGTAAGACTATTCTGTTTCTGTCTCTCTTCCTCTGACTTATTTCACTCAGCATAACAGTTTCCATGTCTATTCAAGTATAGGAAAATTTCATGACTTCATTTTTCCTAACAGTTGTGTAGTATTCCATTGTGTAGATATACCACTGCTTCTTTAGCCACTCATCTGTTGTCGGGCATCCTAGGTTGTTTCCAGATTCTGGCTATTGAAAATAGGGCTGCAATGAACAGAGGCATGCAGAGGGCATTTTTGTATTGTGATTTTGTGTTCCTAGGGTATAACTCTAGGAATGGTATTGCTGAATCATATGGGAGCTCAATTTCCAGCTTTTTGAGAAGTATACATATTGTTTTCCAGAAAGGCTGTATTAGATGGCATTCTCACCAGCAGCGAGAGGTCCTTTATCCCCACATCTCTGCCTTCTCTGATTGTTCTTGTTCTTTGTGATGTATGTCAGTCTCTATAATGTGAGTGGACACTTCATTGTTGTTTAATTTGCATCTCCCTGAAGATTAGTGATGTGGAACATTTTTTTTCAAGTGCCTATTGACCATCTGCATTTCTTCTTTGTAGAAATGTCTGTTCATTTCTTCTCCCAAGTTTTTGATGAGGTTAGATATTTTTCTTGTTAAGTTTTGTCAGTACCTTGAATATCTTAGTTATTAGCCCCTTATCTAATAGGTATTGGGTGAATAGTTTCTCCCATTCCATGGGTGGCTTTGTATTCTAGTCACTGTTTCCTTTGAGGTACAAAAGCTTCTCAGTTTAATGTAGTCCCATTTATTTATCTCTGCTTCCATTTGTTTGGACAGTGGTGTTTCCTCCTTGAAGATGCCTTTAGTTGCAAATTCATGGAGAGTTTTAGCTAAGTTTTCATCTACGTACCTTATGGTTTCAGATCTGATATCAAAGTCTTTAATCCATTTTGACTTGAACTTTCTGCAAGCTGTTAGATGTAGGTTTGAGTTCACTTTTTTGCAAGTGGCTTACCAGTTGATCCAACACCACTTGTTGAAGAGGCTTTCCTTGCTCTATTTTTCTTTTTTTTCTCCTTTATCAAATATTAGTTGATTGTATAACTGGATAACATTCTCTGAAAACTCAAGTCTGTTCCATTTATTGATGGGTCTGTCTTTATTCCAATACCATGCTGTTTTAATGACTATTGCTTTGTAATACAATTGAAAGTTGGAGAAAGTGATATCTCCCATCGTCTTTATTCTAAAGGTTGCTTTAGCTATTCATGGGCATTATTGCTCCAAATGAATTTCAGGAGTGTTTTATCCACTTCTTTGAAGAATGTCATGAATATCCTTAGATGTATTGCATTAAATCTGTACAATGTTTTGGGAAGTATTGCTATTTTAATAATGTTAATCCTCCTAATACGTGAACAGGTTATGTGTCCCTATTTTCTTGTTTCCTCTTTTACTTCTTGAAGCAGTGTTTTGTAGTTTTCATTTCAGAGATGCATACGTAAATCAATCTAATATATGTAAATCAATCTACTTAATATACCATATCAACAAAAGAAAAAATAAAAAACATATGATTATATCAATAAATACAGAGAAAGCATTTGATAAGTTCCAACACCCATTTTGATAAAAACTCTCAACCATATGGGAATGGAAGGAACTTTTCTCAATATAGTCAAGGTCATTTACTACAAGTCCATGGTAAATATTATACTCAATGGAGGTAAACTGAAAACCTTTTCTCTAAAATCTGGTACAGGACAGGGCTGCCCCCTCTCACCACTCCTATTTAACAGTGTACTTGCAATAGCAATTAGGAAAGAAAAAGATATCAAGGGCATCCAGATAGGAAAGGAAGAAGTCAAGCTCTCACTGTTTGCAGATGACATGATACTATATTTAGAAAACCCTAAAACTCAACTTTTTTTTTTGAAGTAAGCTGGGGCTGGAGGGTAATTTTCTTTGAGATTTTAAGAAGTCTTCTAATTGTGTTTTGCTTTGTTTTGATATGGAGAAATGCTTTTTTAAGAGTTTCCTAAATACTTCACATTTCATTGCCCAATTACTTGTGCCTCAAGCAAATGCATAACAAACAAAATGGAGCTAACAGAATTGACTTAGATTAACAGGGTTGGCCCTAAGTTTTGGATATAGAATAATTTAGAGTTGAAGAAGTCAATTACTTTTTTAGCAGGGATAGAGTGGATATTATCAACAAATCACTATTCCCCATATTGGGTGATATTATAGCCTGGGTCATGGGGTTGTGTACTGAAACCATCTAGGTTCAAGACTGCAAAAGCAGTCTCTGATGTAATTGTAATGTACCTTTAAAAAGGTAGCTTGAGGTGGGAATTATTGAGCAGTATTTTGTTTAGTTCATTTAGTTTTGGTTTTGGTTTGTTTAGTTTGGGGCTACACCTGGTTTGCTCCTGGCTCCACACTCAGAAATTAATCCTGATAGGTTGTGGGGTGAGAGAGAGAGACTCTGTGGGATGTTGGGGATGAAACCCAGGTAACCCATATGCAAAACAAATACCCTTCTCTCTGTACTATCTCTCCAACCCCCGATTTGTATCTTTATGTAAAGTAAACAGTGTACCACATAAGTTTGAGAACCTCTGGACTCTCTGTCAACATTAAAAAATTAACAGATGTTTATAAGTTGAAAGAATAAATGTCTTGATCAAATGTCATTATTATCCTCCTTGGGGTGTTCACTTTATATCTAGTGTCAGATGATTTTTATCTTTTCTATATTTATCTCACCTTCCCTAGGAACACCACCATTTCCTTCTAAAGATCCCCAAAGTCCCTTCTTCAATTCACAGAATGTATTCAGTATTAATCTCTTCCAGATGCAGAGACATATCCTCAAACTGCCCCATCCAGATCCACTTCTTTCTTGGCATAGTAACTGGTTCACATGAAAAAGTGAGTCAATGAGAGTTCATCCAAAGAAATTCTAAGAAAGATGAATGCCTTTTCTCCAGGAATTAGAAAAAATTTGGAGATTCCATAGTATAATTATGGATGGACACTGTATTTATTAAAGTGACAGATAATAAGTAATCAGATACAATTGAAAGTAAAGCAGAAAAAGAGGTGAGAAAATTTTGATAACATTTAGACCAGGAGAACTAAGTGCTTATGTTGGAGTTTTTCAACCAAATAAATCAAGGAATTCTATGTTTTCCTTTAAGTTTGAATTCCATTTCTGTCACTTGCCACCAGATGAGTCCTATATACACTATGTCTTTATCTCTATTACACTAAGGGTTTCCTAAGAATGGAGATTCTGACATACTCACCTTGCAACTTCCAAACCTACAATATCTGGGATATTTCCCTATGTATTTATTATTTTTCCTCAACATAAAGAATACAAAAATTAAGACATCCTCTCAGCAGAGATATTTCTTTGAAAGATTTGTTGAGTGAGAAAAAATAATAACAAAAAACTGCTCTATAAAGGAGCAATACTTGTGTTAAATGAATTTGTGTTTTATGACTCAACAATGTATTTTCAAGTAGCCGTTTTTTGGGGGTTGATTTTTTTTTTTTTGGTTTTTGGGCCACATCCGGTGGTGCTCAGGTGGCACTCAGGGGTTACTCTTGGCTATCTGCTCAGAAATAGCTCCTGGCAGGCATGGGGACCATATGGGATGCCAGGATTCGAACCAACCACCTTGGGTCCTGGGTTGGCTGCTTGCAAGGCAAACACCGCTGTGCTATCTCTCTGGTCCCAAAGTAGCCGTTTTTAATGCACAAGTCTATTCACAACTTAGTGCAAGTCAAATTTTAGCTCAACGGTAGATTTGAACTAAATAACTTCTTGAGGGTGAGGGTCGCATAAACCACATTAGCTTTCCCCTTTCCTTCTATTTCCTCACAGGCTGAGGATGGTCACAGAATAAAAAAGAAATAATATTTATACCCTTTAAAAAATTAAAATAATGCACCACTCTATCATTCTGTTCAAGGTGCTAAAGGCACTCAAGGAAATAATACAAAATTCCAGCTTCTAGAATGGCAGAATCATTTAAATTATTATTTTGCAAGCTAAAATAATAATTTTAATAATTAATTAAGCACAATGGTACAAACGTTTGTATCTGGGTTTCAGTCGCCAGTGCAACCTTTGAGCAGTGTATGACCATATGACTCTGAACACGCCCAATGTCATCTGATCTCAGGGGCAGGCCTGGTTAGTACTTGGATGTGAGACGTTGGGAGATGTTAGGTTCCTTGTTCATAAGAAATCAATTAGTGACAAGACTTCAGATACTGAAGAGAGGGTCTTCATAAATACTACTACATACATTATAGCTATTCTTTTATTAATTGTTATCTTTACTGAGAAAATACAGCATCATAATTCAACTAGCCCAGAGACACTGGGCCTCTCTAAAAAACTTAGATATCAAGTTTCAGCATGCTCACTTGCCTACACACTCACTGCTTTTATCCATTGCTAATCAGTTTGTTTGAGTTGGTGTTTTTGTGAATCCTCATCCTCAACACCATACTGAATTCAAGAGCAGAGCAGCTGAACCATTGGGATCTTGGGCATTGCTCTTATTGATCCTACCTCTTGTTACCTAATTGGATCAAAGGCAGTTTCCTACATGGCCCCCACTACCCGTTATCATATGATTGGCTTAATTTTACTCCTATCAAAGTGAAACTTACCTTTTGCTCAGGGACTCAGAAACTCTCCTCCTCTCTGGACATTATTTAGAAATCTGCAAGTTCTGTTTCTAGGGGCAACCTGGAGGAAGACCAGGCTTAGGATAAAACCAAATCAGTGAGGAAGGCAGAATTATAGCAAACTGGAGTTCTGAATTAGCACCGTTAAAGTCTACTCTATCTCTAAATATTTTAAGCATTAATATCCCTGGATTTTTAAAATTAGCCCAAATATACCATTATTGTATTTTTAGCATTATCTATTTAAAATTTGTCAAAAATTGTTTGAGTTTTTTCTTATGCAAGTAGTCACATAGTATATCCTGTATTCTACATCTTAGTCCATAAAACCAAAAGTAGTCATCTTTGTTTTTCACATGAACAGCCTATCCAGTATGCTAATTATTTGGGATAGATTTTCTGCAATGTGCAAAAAAAAAGTCATTTGAAGGAATTTACTATTATTTAAAGGGCAGAAACAAAATATAAAAAAATTTCCTCCCAAGTTTTCTACTATGGGAAACCAGAATAACTTAATCAACTACTATTTTCTCAGTTCCACTGACCCTCCACAAATAAGCACTCACTCTATTCTTAGATAAAAATATTCTCTCCTTTGATCTTTAATTCCATGTTGTCCTGTCATCTCCCATGGTCCTTTTTGAAAAGGAACTAAAAATGCAGTATATGATGATTTAAGCAAAGCAAAACAATGTAATAATAGGCATTAGGAAGTTCATTTATTTTCTATATAATCTCCCATGATATCTATTCATGCTTTCCTTGAAATCAACTAGTACTGGGAGATTTTCTTTTTCTTGGTAGACAACTGTTACTTGGAGTCGAGTATTAAGAATCAGATGAATGGGTCAGTTAGATAGACTGGTAAGTGTTTAGGCACTTGCTCTGTAGGTGATCAACCTACACTCCAGTTCTCTGAGTATCATTGGGTTCAGCCCTGGAGTACTTCATACACCAAACCCTTAGGCCCCTGCATTGAATTGCCTGGGACAAGAATCATCAGGAGAGACCCCAAAATATTTTCTACATTAAATGAAAATAAAATAATCAAGTGTTATTGCAAACCTGTAAAGCTCTGTTCCACCACATTTTTTCTTTAAGAACCACCACCATTTATTTCTATTCCCTGTGACTAGGGGGGCAGGCAAGATCAACATTCTATCTGGGAGCCTGAGTTCTGGGGATGGGAGGAGGTGTCTGATCATGTATAAGTCTCTGGTTCAAAGCTGAGCACATGACCCTGTCAGAGCCAATCAGATTTAACCTGAGAATTTAGCGCATGTTCCCTGTAGGAAGATTTACTTTATTCAACCAGACTTAAACTTGGGACAAAGCAAATGTTGGCAAGATCACCTGCATGAGAAAGAAGTTAATGCAGAGGAAAGCAGAACAGAGCGATGGAAAGAGAAAAATCAAGTGCTGGTAATGTCATTTAAAGAAATAGATTCAATCGTGCCTGAAGCGAGAGCTATTAGCCTGGACTGTTCAATTACTTGAACCAGTAAGTTCTTTTTCTGCTTCAGCCAGTTTAAGTTGGGGTTTCTGTCACTTGCAACAGAAATATACAACTTCTATCTAAAGTTGTGACTGTTTGGAGGGACCCCTAAGATAAAGATATGAGTTCAAATACTTTAGTTAGGATACAATCTCAAGAAGTGCTGTTGGCAGGGTTAGGAATTAGGGAGTGGGGGAAGGAGTTAAAAACATCTACAGTGGTGTTTTATTCAACATGCTGACTTTGAAAACAATTGGGATCCCATCTGAGATGGGCCTCTGATTATCTGATTCGTATTAAGCCCTGAGCCTCTGACTATCCTTCCTAGCTCCAGAAGCAAGGAAGCAGAAGTATTCATCCCCACAGCTGAAAGGCTACCTCTGGGGTATTCATGTAGCATTGATTCTAGCATTGCCTTTATCCGAGAACATTACGCTGAGGAGAGTTGCATGGACATAGAAGGCTTCTGAGACCGTTAGTGGAAGGTTAAATACCTTCTACAGGCATTCACTGGGTCCATGTCACCTCCAACAATTGGCTGGAAATTTCTGAGCCTCACTTGCTTCATCTAAGAATTGGCCTTCACATCAGTGGCTTCTATTTTATTCAGAAGCATTGCAAGAATCAACCAAGGTGACAGTTTAGAAAGGAAGTGTGGGGCTAGAGAGATAGTCTAGTATGTAAGGCATTTGCCTGACGTGTGGCTGACCTGGGTTCAATCTCTGGTACCCCATAGAGTTCCCAAAACCATACCAGAATCCCTGAGCATACAACCAGAGTAGTCCCTGAGCGCTGCCAGGTGTGGTCCCATAATAAAAAAAATAACTAAAAGGAAGTATGTAATAAGCAAATATCTAATAGGAGGTATTATGTAGAATAAAAGCCCTTTGGAAGGGGCTAGATGGTGGTGGATAGAGAAATGGATAATGGAGGGATGAGAGGCCTTTCTCCTCCAGCCCAGGACATGTGTCTCCAACCCCCTTCAGCTGGTGGGTCTGCAGTTTCAGGGCAGCAGCAAGGAAATCCTCCACAAACAAGTTCCAAGAGATATCAGCTTTATTCATGGCCCTAGCCACCATACGTGTGGCCTATAAACCTTTTACGCTGGATCCCTACTCCGCCCTGCATTGTACCTTGTCTATTCACCATCTTTCCTCCTGCTGCTTCCCTCTCCATCCATCCTTCAAATCCTTCTCAATCCCCTCTCTGGCCTTCCGGCCAAACCTTTTGAGACCTCCCCAAGACCCTCTCAGAAATGGGCAGGTCTTACCCTAAGGTAAAGTTATATAGAAGATGGGGATGGGGTGACGGTATTATGTTATATTATTTTTCTTCCCTAGTACAGAGAAAGGAGAACCAGCTCAGATGCAATTTGCAAATCTCTACATGTATGCTCTTATACAACATACATGACAGATCCCTAAGTTTCAGAGATGCTCTCAGTAAAGTGGCCTAAAAGTCACAGAATCTTGACTGACTGATACTTTCTCCTGGAATGCAGCGGCTGTGATGGGCATCAATTGTTGGTTCTTTGCTGTCATACCTGGTTTTTCCTTGAATGGTCCCTTATTCTCCTTTGGGAATTCAGGACAGAGAAGTGAGATTGAACCAACCTCCTAGAACTAAGAAGGAAAAAGGCAACAGATCAAGGCCATTGGGGTCAAGGCCATCTTGGCACCTGAACAGCCTGCTTACCCATGGAATTCTCACTCCTTAGTTTGCATTTCCATACCACACTAAGTAGAAATTCTCCAGAGACTGAGATCCTGGCACTAAGCCCATAGACTCATGCCACTGTTTTCTATCTCTTCCCTTCAATTCATTTTCTTGTGGGTGCAGAGCCAGGTGAGCTTATCCTGGGTCCAGATGCCACATCACCCTCTGTTGAGACAGATTCTTGGGCAGTTCCCTGTAATATGCAGCTTCTCCTCTGCCTCTGTCTGCTTTTCGGCCATACCCCATTAGCAGAGGAGCAAGTAACAGTGCTGGCTACAGAGGCCACATATATATCAAGCAAAGTGTTTCCACTCAACCCAATAGATCAGATATGGGAAAGAAAACAGTGAGTTTTCATAGGGTATCTGCAAACACCACGTTAACGAAGAGATCCACAGGTTTCGGTTAATGAACATAAGCAAGGAGAGGTCACAGCATTTCTAATTTTCTATTACATAAACAAAAAATGCTGGTCAATTCACACACAAATACAATCTCAATGCATGCACAAACCCACATATAACCACAAACACAAATGTACACACAAATCTAGATATATCTGCAAACATATATGCAAACACACACATACACATAAATCAGACAAATCAAAAATCAGACAAACCAAATTTGAGAGACATTCTCACAAAATAGCTCACTAGTTCTCCACAAAGAATGAAGCCAGGGCAGAGCTGAAGAGACAATGGATATATGATGATTGCATGCACAGTGGAGCTTGGATGGATACTGCCATAGAAGAACATTTGAGAAAACTTGTGAAACCCAAAGTGTCCAATGCCAATTAGATTAGCACCTTCAACCCTATATAGTGGGTTTGGTCTTAGAGAATGAAGCAAACACATAAGGAGACAGACAAACACATTTTGACTGCCCAGGCTCCCAAAAGGAAAGCCGTTGCTTTAAGCTGACAGAAACATTAAGGGCATTTAGTAAGCACCTCAGCATATAGCAGGTAAGGAGTGAAGGCTGGGGTATTTCACATAACCTATCATTAAGTCAAAAATAGAGAGTCAAATCACAAATTCCTATTCTACTTTTTGTTCATATTGCTGCTACATCTAAAAGACCCTAAATAGTCTTATTCTATACTTGCCTTGCAAACATAAGCAGGTGGACCATATTGGTCATCTGTTCTATTTTTTTCTGCTTATCTATTCCTTTGTGGGTGTATGTATATATATATACATATACATGTACATATATATAAGTATTTTACTTAGGGGGCATATCACACCTTGGAGGAATTCCCACACCAAAGATATCCTGAAGTAAATTTTTTTGATGTAATCACAGAGGGTTTCTTAAGTTTAACCAGTTTACCCCAGAAATGGAGATGAAACTTGCAGAGCTATTGTAAAAACTAATATCTTGGCAAGTTTTCAGTTAAGAAAGGATGAAATCTTGCCTTTTACATATGAAGGGAAATGGAAGGCATATCATACTAAGCAAAATAAGTCACAAGACCAAAGAACTCACTACATGTGGCATATACAGAAAGATAGGAACAGACTATGTCCACTGAAAAATCCTGTAGCCACAGAACTGAGGTCACAAGAAGAGTAAAGAATTAGCTGAAATAGTCCAGTGGACTGTAGGATGTGACACAGACACTTTGGGAGTGAGCATATCGTATATTCATAAACATTTAGTCTTGTGAATCAATGTCATCACAATTTAAAAAAAAAACATTTTAAAATATTTTCCACTTTGTTCACTTCCTTTTTTTTGGGGGGGGGGTTCGGGCCACACCCTTTTGATGCTCAGGGGTTACTCCTGGCTACGCGCTCAGAAATTGCCCCTGGCTTGGGGGGACCATATGGGACGCCGGGAGATTGAACAGTGGTCCTTTCCTTGGCTAGCACTTGCAAGGCAGACACCTTACCTCTAGCGCCACCTCGCCGGCCCCCACTTTGTTCACTTCCACATAAAGTGTTCGAAGCTATAGGGCCAGTAGAGGGCACAGAGGGTAGAACCTGGAGATAAATGACTCTAGACAGAAGAGAGGCAAGAATTTCTTAAGAGCAGTTTTGACCTGAATTAGAGGGAGGCACATTCCTGGATTGAAAGTCTAACTTCAAATTGCAGTGTCCAAATTATAGGAGATTTAGTGTAAATGGGGTCCTGAATGGGGAATCCTTGCCTATAGACCTGGGTACTTAGAAGTAGAGGAAGCAGCACTGGAAACTTCTTCCTTACTCTGCAAAACTGCGAGGGAAAGGCCATTGGGGGCACAGCAAGAAGGTGGCTGTCTGCAGGCCAGGGAAGGAGGCCTCACCCAGTGCTACTAATGTCAGCACTAGAGGAGACCCCTCTCAGCATTGAGCAGCCATTGTTCCTGCGAGGTCTAAGTGGTGCTACAGTGAAGAAGTAAAGTAGAGGGAAAGCAGATGTCTGCCAAGGCCTCTGCACACAGAGGCCTTGAGGTGGATGGGTCTGCTGCCACACTGCCAATGTCATAGCTGCAACATCCTATTCCTGACACTCCCAAAACGTTCTCACTAGCACTTTTCTTAGTAACTCATAACAATTCACTTTACCAATGTGTGCGATGTCTTGTTTGCCTTAAGTGAAATTTCTGGGGGGAAATGTTATGGGTTAACATGCACTTTGTGAAACATGCCTTTGTTAAAGAAGAGCGGGGAAGAGGCAGCTTGAGGCTTTAGGTCTGGGATGATTTGTCACTCTCTGCTTCTCCAGGATAATCTCATTTAGGTGTTGCTTGAATCTTCTGGTACCCAGGTACTACAACACTGCAAGGGACTCGCCACACACTGTTCCTCACAAGGAGGTAGATGGGGAAGTGGGCTAACAGGTCAACCTACTGCTTCACCAACCTCATGGTCCACAAACATGGCCCCTGACATCTGTAGATATTTTCTTAAAGTGAATAAGAAACTAGAATGAACCAATTAAAAAAAAGAAAAGTGAAACCACCTACACATGAGGCCATAAAATTTAGGGTTAGGACCAAGGCCTTCCAATTCATCTGCACCCATACATAAGTAGTGATATTAGAAAAGCAAAATTTCTATCTGCATGTTTCTCTACTGAGGTGAAATAGCCATATACCTGCAATGAGTCTGGAAGACTATAATTTTTCCATCAAAATGCCTTTCTTCCTGATACCACATCTCCTAAGATGAGTGTTAAAATCCTCATTCTACCAAACCTAGTGGGATTTAGCTCCCTCAGTAACTTCTCCATATGGGCACAAAGCTGTTTTATACCTCTGAACCTTTGCATATGCTCTTCCAATCCCCTTGGATTCTCTTCACCAATTGGCCTTTGCTCATTCTCTAGGTTTCAGGTTCAAAGTTATTTGCTTGAAGCCTGAGAGAGAAAGAGAGAGAGAGAGAGGGAGAGAGAGAATCTACAGAGGTGAAGGCACTTCCTTTATGCACAGTTTACCCAGGTTCAATCCCTGGCATACCACATGATCCTCTAAGCATTTCTATGAATGATCCTTGAGTACAGAGACAGAAATAAATCCTGAGCACAGCTAGATGTGGCCCCAAAACAAGCTAATAAATATAATAATAATAATAATAATAATAATAATAATAAACTTGCATAAGGGAATCCATTCTCTGTGCTTCTCCCTGTGAAAATCCATGACAAGTCACTTCACCCAAAGTCATGATCGATGTTTTAGAGGGATCATTAATGTGGCATAAATTTCTTCCATCTTCATCATTGCCATAAAAATGGTTTGTAACCTCAAGGTCTATGGGACTTGGAGCAACAAGGATATATTCTCTTAAGCTGACTGGGTGGTTGGAGCAGCTGGAGGGATAAGTTAATGAAAAACTGAAGAGGGAAGTGGACCACCTAGTCACTCAGCTAAGCTCTTTCTATAGCCAGAGTAGAGCAAAGTGCAGCTAGGCCAAACATTTTTCAAACAGCAGCATCAGCTAAAATCCCATTGGCCAAAAGCAAGTCACATGGCTGACCTCATAGCCAATGAAAGGGACAGTTTCCAGACTGAGTGGAAAGATGTGAAAGTTAGGGTAGCAAGTAAAAAGCAATTATTCAAAGCAGTATCAGTTTTCACTTAAAATTCAAAAAGCAAGGTTTGTTTTTTATTTTACTTTATATTTTTAAGTATTTTTATTTATATGATTTGATTACAAACATGATTGTAGTTGAGTTTCAGTCATGTAAAGAACGCCACCCTCACCAGTGCAACATTCCCATCACTAGTGTCCCAAATCTCCGACCTACCTACCCTCTCCCTGCCCCATCTGTATTTGAGATAGGCTTTTACTTCCTTCCTTCATTTCACATTGTTATGTTAGTTGTCAGTGTAGTTATTTCTCTAATGGCACTCACCACACTTTGTGGTGAGCTTCATATCATGAGCTGGACCTTCCATGCCTATGCCTCATCTATTGTTTCTGAGAATTATTACAAAAATGTCAGAAAGCAAGGTTTAATCCACTTAAAAAAATCTTTGACCCTCAATGCCAAACACAGGGTAGTCATATAAACGTACTTCACGTAGCTATGCTAAACTTTCTAAGTGCCAAAGATGAGACTTCAAGTGAACCTTCATAACCCAATCCATTTGGGAGTCAGGAACTTCTTGCACTATGAGGATATATGAATCTTCCATAGCAAGGTAACGCGTGTGCCAAACTCTAAATCAGCTATCAGAGTATCTTCAATAGATTATATAAAGCGATGGCTTTGAAGAATGCCTTTACCTTGCCAGAATTATGACTTGTTCTTCATCTTGTGGATTTTTAAACAGAACCTTGTACTTAGTATTCAAATTAATGACTCCAATATATTTGCCTGGAATTTTTTTTTTAAAAAAAGTACCATTTCGCACTATAGTATATAACACTTACATTTCTATGATAAACTTACTTGGTAAAAGCTTTTTCTATTTCATCATTTAGACAAGTAGATATCAGTAAATCAAACTCGAAAGCCAGAATGATGACGGAGCAGAGAGACCTGCAAACAAGGGTGTAAGGCAAACTTTGAATTCAACAAGGATGGAGACAGGCAAAACGAAAAAAGACTAAACGAAGCTGGAGGGTTCTGAGTAGTCCAGAAACTAGCTGACAGGCAGCAACTGCTGTATTGCAATCTCCTAATCTGATTTATTTTTTTAAAACTCATGTAGTCTTAGAACAAATTTTTTAAGAAAAATGTTATTCAAGGGAAAAGCAAAAACAAGACAGAGGCGAACTTCTGGCCTCCCAGCTTCTTGAAGGATCTCTTTCCTTCCTGGGAGCCAGGAGTCTCTAGCAGCATGGGGTTGGGCAGGCCTCTGCCATGCCGGAAGCCTTCTTTTTTTTTTTTTTTTTTTGGTTTTTGGGCCACACCCTGTGACGCTCTGGCTATGCACTCAGAAGTTGCTCCTGGCTTCTTGGGGGACCATATGGGACGCCGGGGGATCGAACCGCGGTCCGTCCTAGGCTAGCGCAGGCAAGGCAGGCACCTTACCTCCAGCGCCACCACCTGGCCCCAACCGCCGGAAGCCTTCTTAAGTAGGCCTAGGGAGGGTGCGAGACTTGGGTGACCCCAGCACCCCTCTACCGCCTTGCTCCAGATCTCCAGGGCTTCCCCGGGCCACATGCCTGGGCAAGCCAGTGAGGTGGGTCCCTTGGCAGAGCTTGAAGGTACCCTAGGCTTCCCCACCTTTCCCCTCTCGGCTCCTTAGGGAGGGTGTGGGTGGGGCCCTGAACTTCTGACCTCCCAGCTTCTTGAAGGATCTCTTTCCTTCCTGGGAGCCGGGAGTCTCTAGCAGCATGGGATTGATAATCTCTTACCAGTCTATATTTTCAAAACCACCCGGGGTCACAAGATATATTAATAGTACTCACTATCATTAAATAATGTTTTTATCTATGCAGAATGTCTGTTTTGTACTCTGCCCTTTCACACACCCCTATAAAAGATCATTTTTCGCTTTAACTGTTACCCCCTATCATCATTACTCCACATTTACCCTTTTTAACTTAAGTACTGTAGAGTCCTAAGTCACAGACCATAGTGGTGCCCTGGAGTTAACACCCACCCAATTACTTCAAAAGGCATAAAAAGGACACGTATGTCTTTTCTACATTTTATGTGTGTTTTCTTTGATGACTATAGCTTTTGATGAATATTTCTTATACAGTGACGATTCCCTCCCCCTTTTTTTTCTCTTTGTGAACTGTTCAATAGGGAATTTGGTGAAAGAGTCCCTCAGTTTAATGTTTATGTTTGAACTAAGTCAAGGGTATTGTTGGACATATTCTTATGCCCCCATATATTTTGATAACGCCACGTGGCTTTAATTCTTGTTTGCATAGGCACACTAAAACGGGAAAATACTATACATACAAATATTTTCTTATCTAATAGAGATGGGAACACACAAATCTTGTAGTGCAATGGGACCTTACATCCTGAACATTGACATTAAGACCTGGCATGGGCATCAGAAGAATGGGCATTCTCCATTCACCCCTGATCTAGGGAAGACATCTACGAAACATCCAAGGTTGTCTATAACATTACCTGGAGGCAATCCTCTACCAAGGAAGATCCTACCACTGCTCTGACATTGACCTACACAAAAGAGACTTCCCTTAACACTGAGAAGACTTAACAACAACAACGACCTGCTTACTGGACAGGGCTTTCTGTATTGCCCCTTAATTCTGAAGTGAAACTAGAAGATACTCCACACCAGCCTGACTTCAATGTAGGATGTGCAGATCCCAGGATCTTTAATACAGAAACCTGATGCCAACAATAGAGACTGCGTGAAAAATAAAACTGTATTGGCACTACAGACAATACTTGGATTGAATAAATTAGTTTGCCTGGAACCTAGAGTTGGTCTTATGCCAGGAAACTTCAGGGGTCGGGTCGACTTGTATTTAGACCAAGGCTTTTCCTTTCCATGTCCCCCATATTTTGGTGGGCCTATGCAAACAATATTTGCCACTCTAACACCATTTTTACTGTGCTCTTTTGACTAACCCTTAAAAAATACTCTTAAACTTCTGATGTTAACTTAAACTAATAGGCATGTGCATGAAAATATAAAAAAAATACTATGCCTTCAATGTTTAAGGAGTCACATAATTCTCATGGCTTTAGATTGCTTTGTGGACTGCTAAGAAATGTTATAATGTACTACAATCTGGGGACTTTTGGACAAAGTAATTGTACATGGGTTCTGCCTTATTTTTCTTAATGTTCTTTGACTGTAAGTTCAATATTTAGGTGTCAGAGTCTGAGAACTGTTTATGGGAGATTGTCCTTTCACTGTAATTTTACCTTGTCCTCTTTGCATCATTGTTCTCATAATTAAAAATAAAAAATTAAGAATTAAAAATAAAAAACAAGACAGAGGTGAGGTTCAAATTCAGGGTGGGTCATTTCCTGTCTGTGTAACCTCAGACAAAATGACTTGTGCCTCCATTTCACTGGAGTTATAAGAAAACAGTCTGGGAGCATGTTAAGGGTCCTTCCTCTACTTGTTAGGACCAAGGCAGACCACCCTTAATGCTGCTTCTTAGGCCAAAGGTTGTTCCTCAGAATATATTCATTGGTCTACGACATAAGCAAAAGTGTGGTGCCGCAAACTGAACTGTGTCCTCTCCTGATGCAACCCCAGGAGGTTTTTCTCCCCAAAAGTTTTATTGATGATCTAAACACTGGCATATATGAGTGTGCTCTTATTTGAAAATAGGACTTCACAAATGTAATTAGGTGAAGGTGAGGTCATTAGCATGGCATCATCCAGAAAAATGATGCCATGGGGGCTAGAAAGAGAGAGAACCCAATGGGATAGACCCTTGCAAAACAGGCTTTGCATGGAGGTAGGGAGGTGCTGAAATTGATCCCTGGCACCACAGGTTCCCCCTCAAGCAATTCTGAGAGCGAGTTGAACACGGAACTGGAATATCCCTGCTGCCCTCAAGCACTTCTGATTGTGCCCCATTAAACAAAAAAAAAAAAGAGGCCAGGCAAAGTACAGAGGTTGAATGTTTGCCTTGAACTCCACTGATAGTGGTAAGGAGCATCCTCCTATCAGCAGTCACAGGATCTTGGGCACGGCAAGTGTGTCATCTCTGCTGTACTTCAACCAGGTGTGCAAGCATCACAACCTAGCATACAACCCCAGAGAGAATAGCAATAGTTTAGGGAAAAGATTGGGACAATTACATCATTTGGTGTAATGTAATGCACTAAATGTCAGTTAAAACTGTCATTTATTTTCTGTGGATTATGTCATCAACCCAATAGAAAGTCTTCCTACAGAATTGACAAGAAACAAGAAAAGCCAATGGAGGCAAACAATGATGTGTGATGAGTGTCAAGGGCAGATCTTTGTACACAAAAGGGAGTTAGTTGAAGTATACTGCATGTGGCAGGGTTGTAATTCATTGCCTCCTAATAGTGTGTCATTCATTATCAGTATATAATGTTCATAAGATGAAAAAATAGTTACAGGGGATGGGTGAATACTCATTTTATTACTATTGTTTTTAAGATTTTGATTTTTTCTTTTTTTAATTTTTTTTATTTAAACAACTTTATTACATACATGATTGTGTTTGGGTTTCAGTCATGTAAAGAACACCACCAATCACCAGTGTAACATTCCCATCACCAGTGTCCCAAATCTCCCTCCTCCCTATCCAACCCCTGCCTGTACTCTAGACAGGCTTTCTATTTCCCTCGTACATTCTTATTATTAGGATAGTTCAAAACGTAGTTATTTCTCTAACTAAACTCATCACTCTTTGTGGTGAGCTTCATGAGGTGAGCTGTAACTTCCAGCTCTTTTCTCTTTTGTATCTGAAAGTTATTATTGCAATAATGTCTTTCATTTTTCTTAAAACCCATAGATGAGTGAGACCATTCTGCATCATTCTCTCTCTCTGATTTATTTCACTCAGCATAATAGATTCCATGTACATGTATAGGAAAATTTCATGACTTCATCTCTCTTGACAGCTGCATAATATTCCATTGTGTATATGTACCACAGTTTCTTTAGCCATTCATCTGTTGAAGGGTATCTTGGCTGTTTCCAGGGTCTTGCTATGGTAAATAGTGCTGCAATAAATGTAGGTGTAAGGAAGGGATTTTTGTATTGTATTTTTGTGTTCCTAGGATATATTCCTAGAAGTGGTATAGCTGGGTCGTATGGGAGCTCTATTTGCTCTCCATAAAGGTTGAACTAGACAGCATTCCCACCAGCAGTGGATAAGTTCCTTTCTCTCCACATCCCCGCCAACACTGCTTGTTCTCATTATTTGTGATGTGTGCCAATCTCTGGGGTGTGAGGTGGTACCTCATAGTTGTTTTGATTTGCTAGTGTTGGCACAATTGGCTAGCCACTTGCAAAAAATTGAACTTAGACCCCCAGCTAACATCATGTACCAAGGTTAAATCCAAATGAATGAAAGACCTTGATATTAGACCTGAAACCATAAGATATATAGAACAACACGTAGGTAAAACACTCCAGAACATTGAGACTAACGGCATCTTCAAAGCACTCTCCAAGCAAGTGAAAGCAGAGATTAACAGATGGGAATATATTAAACTGAGAAGCTTCTGCACCTCAAAAGAAATAGCGCCCAGGATACAAGAGACACCCACTGAGTGGGAGAAACTATTCACCCAATACCCATCAGATAAGGGGCTAATCTCCAAAATATACAAGGCACTGACAGAACTTTACAAGAAAAAAACATCTAATCCCATCCAAAAATGGGGAGAAGAAATGGACAGACACTTTGACAAAGAAGAAATACAAATGGCCAAAAGACACATGAAAAAATGCTCCACATCACTAATCATCAGGGAGATTTTTTTCTTTATATTGCATTTTTATTTTATATAAGACTATAATGATCTATAGCCTAGCATGGATCATTTCTTTCTTTTTTACTGAAAAATTCTACTTGTTGAGTAGAGGAAACAGTACATCAGAGTAGGACACTTGTCTTGTATGTGACTGACCCAAGCTTGAACCCAGCAATACATAAGATTTCCCCCAAGCACTACCAGGAATAATCTTCAACACAGAGGGAGGAATAAGCCCTGAGTATATAGCCTGATAGACCCCCAAAATTAAAAAAAATAAAAGTTGAACATACTTATTTTCTCCCTTTATTTTTGTTCTGCTGGAACATACATTGCCTCTTCTGATGAATTCTATGCAGAACTCATGAGTTCAGAACTCATGCAGAACTGGATAATTCTTTCCACCTACCCACATGTATGATAGATATCTTTCTGTTCTGCTTACCCATGACTACTTTAGAAATGTGCTAAACAACATTTTACTTACCATGAAATCCACTATTATGGGTGTTTAACTGAGCGCAGAAGAGAGAAAATTAAAATAATCAATAGATGTAGCTGACCGCCTGGTCAATGTCATCAGCATTTAATTTACTCCTTCCCTCTAGCCACTGGAGTCAGCCTTTCTCTTTTCACTACTATTTAGCCACAAGCAAATTATCTTGCTACCCTTTCCTATCAGAAGCTGACATGCTGAGACATAAATCCCCCTTTACCTGTTAATTTCAGTTAAAAAATTAAAAATTGACCCTTAATTATCATGTTTTCTCAAACAACAAATATTCAATTTTGAAAATGTTTCCCTTGGTGCTTAAAACACAGCTTCAAATCATATAAATGGAAAGTATAGCATTACTGCCACTCTGTTCTGAGGAAAGCATCACCACCACCACCACCCCAATCTCACAGAACAGATTCTAACTCCAAGCTCAAAAGTTACACCATTACGAGCCTCTTAAAATGAGCTGAACATGAAGAAGAGCTAAGCTCCAAGAGCAGAACTCAGTCATTCACTGATAAGAAATTTATGTTAAGGTGGGATCTATGTATCATCTCAAACCAGTGAGAATGATATATAGCAGAGAGACAGCAAGCAACAAGTGTTTGAGCAGTATTGTGATGAAAAAGGAACCCTCCAACTATTAGTGAAAATAATCATCTGATTCTCTTTGTACGGAAAATAGTGTAGAGGATTCTCACAAAACAAAGGCTAGAGTTTTCATATGACCCAGCAACCCCATATTGTGGCATCTACCAAGAAAATAAAAACATTAATTCAGAAAGTTGTATGTACACCTATGTTCATTGCAGCACTTCGTACAGTAGCCAGGTTATAAAAGCAACTCAGATGCCCGATGATAGATGGATAGATAAAGAAATAATGGTATATAAACATGATATAATTCTACACAGCCCTAAGAAAAGATGAAATTGTGCAGTTCACTGCAACATGGATGGAACTGGATGGTATCATTTTCAATGAAATAAGTTGGGGAGCAGGGAGATGAGGACACTCGTTCTGGAATATGGAGATGCAGACAAGGGGTAACTTAAAGACAGGGGGTGGAAGGTCTTGGGTACTTTGGTGGTGGTGAGAGAACCATAATTTTGTGCCTAATATGATAACACTGTTATGACCATGTTACTTAAACTATAAAAATTTGATATTTTAAAGGCTAGCTTCAACTGGGTAAATTACTCAAATTTTCTGTGTCTATATATATAAAGGAGTATAGAGGTTAATAAATTTCCCTGCCTTTTCTCATATAAAAAATAGAATAATGGGGCCAGAGAGCACAGCAGTAGGGCATTTGCCTTGCATGCAGCTGATCCAGAACAAACAGTGGTTCAATCCTAGCATCCCATATAGTCCCCCAAGCCTACCAGGAGAGATTTCTGAATGCAGAGTCAGGAGTAACCCCTGAGTGCTGCCAGGTGTACCCAAAAACCAAATAATAATAATAAAATATAATGACACTTATTGAGGCTGATCAAAGAAACCAAAAGTATAGATGATTGGTATGTGCTTTAACCCATTTAGCAGGTACCATGAGAAAATTTAGCCTACCAGTCTTACCCTTCATTTCATTCACTATAAAGGACACTATTGGGAAAACTAAGAAAATCTGAGTGGAATCTGGTATGACAATTATGTTTTGGTTCTGTAATAAATTGGAAATTTAGTAAATAAACACTGAAGTAGTTAGGGACAGAGGGGCATCATATCATAATTTGCTAGTAAGTAGTTCTGGAATAACTATACTCTTGTATTATATAATTTATACACATTATAGTTTATACATACATTACCTATGTACTTATCTGGAGATTATGTAATATGTACTGATATTATTATATATTTCTCTAGCTAGAACTACATAGGCTATATGTCTTTGATATATAAGTATAAATATAGGAACAGAAAGTTTTAAAGAGAAAAAATGAGAAAAAAAGGAAAATAGCAGAAGAATAAGGCAGAAATTATGTCAAAATAGTTCTTAAAGATTCTTGGTCTTCCCTAGTTCTATCTTCAACCCACACTCTGAATACATGGCTGGTCATTTGTTAACAACAATCTTTCTAACTTGAGGCCATTTAAGCTTCTTAAACTAAACAGAGAGAATTGCTTAAATTTTTTTTCTGGAAAAGAATCCCTTTATCTTACTTCTCTGTCTAGTCAACACTGGGTCTCCTGATTTTGTTATAAGTATGTAAAGGTGTCTATATCTCTAGACCCATCCCCTCAGCTGGTTTGCATGTGTGTTTGTCTTTGCAAATGTTTGTGAACAGCTTGTTTTTTGTTTTTGTTTTTGTTTTTTTGGTTTTTGGTTTTTGGGTCACACCCAGCGGTGCTCAGGGGTTACTCCTGGCTGTCTGCTCAGAAATAGCTCCTGGCAGGCACGGGGGACCATATGGGACACTGGGATTCGAACCAACCACCTTTGGTCCTGGATCGGCTGCTTGCAAGGCAAACGCCGCTGTGCTATCTCTCCGGGCCCGGAACAGCTTGTTTTTATCTATACCTGGGGAGACCATCCCATGCTCCCAGGAGTCTTAGGGGATCTGTCTTGTGCCTCCCAGAGATATAAAGTGTCAGCACGACTCTTACTTACCTCTCTGACTCTTCTTTGTTCCTTTTTTGATCTTCCCTATGGAGCATATCTCACATACCTATACTCTAGATTATAGAAAAAGAACTTGAGGTTCTTTCACTCCAGCCTCACTCACTCCAGCCTTTTCTGTTAGAGAAAATAGTCGATTGGTCTCTTCACCTCAGTTGAACCCCATTATTCAGCCTGGACAAGTCACAGTTCTGTCTCATCCTGGAATATGTCCTGCTGACTTATTGCATGAAGTTTTTGAGAGCAGGAATGCACAGTACTGTGGGAAGAGGCTTTTGTTTTTCAGCTGTGACAGATTGTCATTTCTAAAAATGGTCAAGAGCTATTTCCTGTCCTAGGACTTTTCTAGAACCTGAACCTCCCCCAAGAAGTTGCAGAATCGGGGTTACCATCATTACACCCAGCTGCAACTTTTCATTTGCCTCCACTAAACTGTGCTTGTCTGCTACATAACAACAGGTAAGGAGTGCCAAAGGACATCCAAGACTAGAACATAAAAGGCAGAAATCTCTCCCTTGATCTGTGACATTGACCTTTGGGATGCAGCCACTTTTCTGCAAGGGAGTCCAGACCGCTGGAAGAAACTTTTAGGAAGAAGAGATCAAGTTCCTGGCCTTTAGTTCCCAGATGCCCATGGGAGTGATCACCTTGGATGTAGGTCCAGTCTACAGTCAGGACAGCCCAACAGCACCCTCCAAGCACCACTGAGATGACCATGGTTGGCCTAGACTCCATAGGCTGGAGCAGTATTAAATCCAGCCCCTGAGCACCATTTGGGGCACCTCTAAAAAAATTAAAGATAATAGATAGTGATAGATAACAAATGTCTAGATAAAAGATAATAGATAGATAAATAGACAGAAAAAAAGACAATTAAGTCAAATACTTTTCATTTGATACTTCCCCACTGCTCTGCATGATATAAAACCTGAGCTGTATAGGAGCTGGAGAGATAGCACAGTGGGTAGGGCATTTGCATGTAGCCTTGCATGCAGCTAATGATTTCTGAGTGCAGAGACAGGAGGAAGCCCTGAACATGGCCAGATATGGATCCCAAAAGAAAAATTTTAGCTGTATATATATAAAGAAGGGTCTTCTCTCATCCTCAGAAGGCAGCCATGTTAGGAACAGGAAGTAGGTGAGCATGTTCAAGGCAAAAAGAACAGTGAGAAGAGAGTATGGGTGATGATGTAACAACTGGTTCTCTTGGGAAATTAGATGAATGCATATTGCACATTTGCATTTTGATCAAAAGACAGGTTTGCATACAACTGATCAATAATACTAGATTTCATTGTAATTTCACAGAGCTCATAGATTTTCACATGATGCTTTCAGCGATTTTCCCCCCAGCTTTTGTATCCTGAGCTGACCTATATGACAATTGAGAAATGAGAGTAGATGAGACATAAGTATTCATTAGTTTTGTCTATAAACTATTTTGTTTATAATAAAAAGCAAATTAAAAGAAAAAAATATAAAAAACTTTTTGTTGCCTTTCAATTTTGTGTCAATAATAAAAGCTCCTGTTTTTGCTGAATCAGTTTTCAAATATTGGAAGAATGTTTTCTCCACATCTATGATACAGATAGCAATTATGGCATTTCATTAAATTTTATCTGTATCAGTTCAGTATAGACAACCTTGGAAACTATCAATCAAGCCCTCATATTAGGTATTTCCAATTCCCAAGTTATAAATACTTTGACCATGAACCAGTTCAAGCCACAAATTAGATATTACTGAATGTAGATTTGGGAAGCTACTTATAGTCATACACCTTAGTGCAGTATATACAATACTCATCCTATGCAATATGATATAATAAATGAATATCATCTTAAAATATTAGAATGTAATAAATAAAATATAGCCAAATAATTAAGAAGTAATGAATTTAGGCTATAACTTATCTTTGCAGTTGAGGTAATTTTTTTTACTAAAAAACTTATATAATATTTTTGTGTGGTGGGTCCCAAACAGAGCTCACAAGCTGGGGGGGTCAACTCCCTGCAATATTATGTGAGCTGAGTCCAGTGTTTGGGTCCAGCACTGCTCAGGGATTTCTGATTCTCTACCCTACAATACCATGTATTATAAGGAACCAAACTCAAGACTTCGCACATGAAAGGCATGCACCCCTAACTACAAAACTTCCTCCCTACTCTATTCATTAATTTTTTAAATTATTGTTGTTCTCAATGATTTGTTTGCAAAATGCCTGAATGCTAAATTTTAGTTCTTATGGCTAGCAGAAGCTGTGTCCAATTCATCCTGCAGACAAAGAAATACAGAGAAAAGGTGATTGCAAACAAAAATGAGCAGTGATTCTCAGCCCAAGCAATATAACACATGGGTGGCATTTATCTGGACTTCATTCTTAGTTCATTGAATCCAGATTTGGGGGGAGTACAATATATGTCAACATTATCTTTTCTTCTTTCCCAAATGAGTCCTATGTCTTATATCTCTGTAATTTGGGAAACAATTAGGAACCTGGTTCTATGAAGAAAATATTGAGGGTCACTTGGGTTGGAAGCAGGACATGAGTCTTGAAAGAGGTCAGGAATTTAGAGAGCTATCCTGAAGAGAAATTCATTTCCTACTGGAGCTCTGAGAGAGCCCAAAGCACCACTTGGCTGACAGCAAGGAGTCAAGAACAAAGGGAGTCATCTGTCCCCCACACAACACCAGCTCTGTAATCATTTGGGTCCAGTGCTCAAATCTTGGTGTTGACACCATTAGATGTAAAATGTTATAAGTGGTTGAGCTACACTAACATCCTGTTATTTCCTGTGGTCTATCTGTAAAAGAGGTAACATTATTTTGTATGGTGGTAACCTTACAGACTATATATGTAAAGTGACAATGCCTTTCCTAATACTTACATAGATTCCTATCTTTTCAATAGTCTCCTTGTTTTTTGGTGTAAATAAATGATTCCTTTTTTTATACAAAAATGCATGAATACACACATATTTGTGTAAGTACTTCCATTTGGCTTTTGTAAAGGAGAAAATAATGAAAATAGGACAACAGCAGATAGAAATTTAAAATGGAGCAGTCATTTTGGATAATTGTTTACATTTTTTTCAAAGTTAAATTTAAATAATTATTCAGTTCAACAATTCCACTCCTAAGGATATTCCCAAGAGAACTGAAAAACCTCAAAGACGTGTATATGAATGGTCTTAGTAACTATTCATAACAAACCCTAGATGTCAGTAATACAAATGTCCATCAATTGATAAATTGACAATGAATAAGGATCACACAGTGGGTGCTGGAGGATAGCTAAGTGGGAGGTCGTTTACCTTACAAGCAGCCAACCCAGAATGGACCAGGTTCTATCCCAAGCATCCTGTATGATCCCCCGGGCCTGCCAGGAGCTATTTCTTAGTGCAGAGCCAGAAGTAACCACTGAGCACCTCTGGGTGCGGTCCAACCCCTGATCCATTATACAGTGGAGTATAATCTGATACTAAAAAAGAATTAAATTAGGGTTCATGATATGACATAAATCAAGCTACAAGTCTATCTCCAAGGAAATAACTAGATATAAAAGACCATACATTGTGTGATTTCATCTTCTTATCTTGTCTAAAAAATTCAAATCTGTAGAGACTGAGTATGATTGGTTGCTGCCTAAAGCAGAAAGAAGGACCAAGAAACAGGAAGAGATTGTATGATTTTTACTTGAGAGTGGAGGTAAGGGGAAAAACTTGAAGGGTGATATAATAATTGAAAGGTTGAATTGTGATAGAACAGAAGGTAGAGCATTTGCTTTGCATGCATCAGACCTGGGTTTGATCTCCAGAACCTTATATGGTTCCCCAAGCCCCACCAGGAGTGATTCTTGAATACCCTGAGCAGTGCCAGGTGTGGCCCCTGAAAATCTAAAGTATTTAAATTGTGTTTATTATTGCAAAACTCTTTAAATTTATTTAAAATCAGTAAACTATTATTTAAATAAGCAGCTTATGCCATGTAAATTAGTTTAATAAAGCTGAGAAAGGTAAAAATAAGAGTCAGAGACCAGGTCATTCAACAAAATGTTACTGGCAAAGTTAGACCAACTGTTTAGCCTTATTTCATACTTCACTCACTCTGAGCTGGAAACCAGGATAAATAACACTGCTCTCAATGGTGGTCAGGCCAGAGTATTTCCTAAGTTTTGTCTCATGTAAACCTCATGTCTAACCTTCAAGCATTAGCTGCTATGTCACCTACAGATTTATAGATGAGTAAGTTGAGGTCTTACAGGCCAAAAAAAAAAAAAAAAGAAAAAAAAGATGCTGAAGGTTATCCAGCAGGCAGAGCTCAAATGGCAGAGCTCATTTTAACCAAGCAAGAATTATAACATCATTTCTTTCATTCTCTTGGGGAAACATGCTAGGTATCTTTTCTGGACATATTTGTAGCCTCTCTGATCTAAAATGAGGATTTTTACATCAACTCAGGACAAATCGGTAAACAGGAAAGAAATACAAGCATACTCATTTAATTGACAGAATTTAATCTATATTAGAAGAGTGAACATATATAATAGTTCTTGCTGATTTAAGAGACAACCAAAAAGCTTCCTGTAGGTTGAATCTGTGTGAGTTATAAAAACAAAATCCATTTACCTATCTTTGACATTCTAATAAAAAGATAAGATTATGATTCTTGAGAATTATGTACATGATAAACATAGGATAGCTAAAAGACAGGTAAACTGCAATAAATAAAATACCACATTTCAGAAAGCCAGGACAATCAGCATGTCTAACAAGAGGTGAATAAATTATGGTATATCCATAAAAAAACAAATACAATGTAACTTTAAAAAAAATCAGGTTTCAAAACATACTTAATGTTTAGAATATAAAAATGTTTAGGCCCGCTCATGAAACACGACTGGTGCTGCCTGCAGGGTTTTCCCCAGCCTCCTTCAGCGTTCCACCACCAGCCTTAAGCTACTGTTGACCTTTCTTCACTTCAGGTCTGTGTCTGGGCGGAGAGAGGGATCCTCCAGGTCCTCCCACAAACTCTCTTTACCAAAACCATGTGGACTCTAGTGCATCCAGCAAAGACATTTCAATTTATATCATATATTCCCAGGCAGATTGGACCTAGCACTTCTTTCTCCTACAAAATATATAGCTCAAACTTGACTGAACAAATCAATGAATTAGTTTGCAATATTGTTTATTATATTTTATTTTATTTAAACACCTTGATTACATATATGATTGTGTTTGGGTTTCAGTCATGTAAAGAACACCACCCATCACCCATCACCAGTGCAACATTCCCATCACCAACGTCCCAAATCTCCCTCCTTCCCACCCAACCCCCGCCTGTACTCTAGACAGGATTTCTATTTTACTCGTACATTCTCATTATTAGGATAGTTCAAAACGTAGTTATTTCTCTAACTAAACTCATCCCTGTTTGTGGTGAGCTTCATGAGGTGAGCTGTAACTTCCAGCTTTTTTCTCTTTTGTGTCTGAAAGTTATTATTTCAAGAATGTCGTTCATTTTTCTTAAAATCCATAGATGAATGAGACCATTCTGCATCTTTCTCTCTCTGACTTATTTCACTCAGCATAATAGATTCCATGTACATCCATGTATAGGAAAATTTTATGACTTCATCTCTCCTGACAGCTGCATAATATTCCATTGTGTATATGTACCACAGTTTCTTCAGCCATTCGTCTGTTGAAGGGCATCTTGATTGTTTCCAGAGTCTTGCTATGGTAAATAGTGCTGCGATGAATATAGGTGTAAGGAAGGGATTTTTGTATTGTATTTTTGTTTTCCTAGGATATATTCCTAGGAGTTGTATAGCTGGATCGTATGGGAGCTCGATTTCCAGTTTTTGGAGGAATCTCCATATTGCTTTCCATAAAGGTTGAACTAGACAGCATTCCCATCAGCAGTGGGTAAGAGTTCCTTTCTCTCCACATCCCTGCCAACACTGTTTGTTCTCATTCTTTGTGATGTGTGCCAATCTCTGGGGAGTGAGGTGGTACCTCATAGTTGTTTTGATTTGAATTTCCCTGATGATTAGTGATGTGGAGCATTTTTTCATGTGTCTTTTGGCCATTTGTATTTCTTCTTTGTCAAAGTGTCTGTCCATTTCTTCTCCCCATTTTTGGATGGGATTAGATGTTTTTTTCTTGTAAAGTTCTGTCAGTGCCTTGTATATTTTGGAGATTAGCCCCTTATCTGATGGGTATTGGGTGAATAGTTTCTCCCACTCAGTGGGTGGCTCTTGAATCCTGGGCACTATTTCCTTTGAGGTGCAGAAGCTTCTCAGCTTAATATATTCCCATCTGTTAATCTCTGCTTTTACTTGCTTGGAGAGTGCAGTTTCCTCCTTGAATATTCCTGTAGTCTTAATGTCCTGGAATGTTTTGCCTACGTATTGTTCTATATATCTTATGGTTTTGGGTCTGATATCGAGGTCTTTAATCCATTTGGATTTTACCTTCGTACATACTTAGATAACTTTAGAAGATAACTTCTAAAGCAGATACACAAAAAGTTCAATGATCTTTTTCCTAAAAACCCTGAAACTCCAGCATTCAAACCCACCAAATACAAAGAACAATGGGGAAACTAAGGAAGGCACTTGCAGTTGGGGATCTGGAGATAAATCCTTGCAAATTCTAAGTCCATCAAAACGCCTTAGCCTTATAGATGAGGACCTAAATTCAACACTTAAAGTTTTAGCAACATAAATTAAGGAGTCACTAGCCTGGAAAATAAGCAATCTATAGATAAACAATTCAACCCACTCAAAGAAGAATTCTTTCAGAAGATGAGAGAATTCATACAAATGAAACTGAAGGAACTAAAAACCATGGTAGCTAGCCCTAGTAACAGAATTACAAAGGTGGAGAATTGCACAAATGAACTTAAAGACAAATTACAAACCAGAACTGATTAAAAAATTCAAAAAGAAAGGAGAGACAAAACATCAAAATACAATGTAAGGTACTTAATGAACAAAGACAAAAGAAATAAATTCCAAATTTTTGGAATACCATAAGGGGAGGAAAAGGGGTAAGGGGAAGAACAAGTAGTGAGGGAGAAAATAGCACTCTCTGTAAAGGGGCTGTTGTACAAATCCAAGAGGCAAAAAGAGTGCCAAAAAGAACCCTAACAGAATAACACCAAGACCATCCAGATGGCAAAAGGGAGAGAGAGAGAGAGAGAGAGAGAGAGAGAGAGAGAGAGAGAAAGAGAGAGAGAGAGAAAGAGCGGAGAGGGGGGGCTCTTTAAAACAGTAAGGGAGAAGAAAAACCTAAAGTATAAAGGAAAGAACATAAAAATCAAACCAAATCTTTCATCTGAAACAATCTAAGCAAAAAGAGTGGAATGACATATTTAAATATGAATAAATACTTAATTAAAGAAACTTTAAACTTAGAACCTACTACTCAGCAAATCTTTTATTTACATGGGGGGAGGAGTAGAATGGGGAGGAGGACCAGGAAGAGGAGGAGGAGGAAAAGGAGGAGGAGGGTGATGATGTTGATAACTATGATGACAACTATGAAGATGACAAAGAGGACACTTACCTGAAATTCACTCCTAGATTGCTCTCTCCAATCCCATCAACCCTAGAGGATTCTGCAGATGAGACAGGACCTTTCTGGTGTCCACTCTGATAGCCTTGAAAATTATTTAGCTTCAACAATGATAGATAATCTCTGCCTAAAATGATGGATGGGCAGCATCTGAAAAAAAAAGTGACATAAAATTTGAAAAATGATCCAAGTGCTGGTGGGCAGACTTTTTTTTAAAAACAGAAAAGTTGACATAAGTTTGAAATATAACATTGAGGATTGTTCTATCATTTTTCTCTTCCATAAGAAATCAGCAACTGTCCTTTATCAATATACTCTTTGGGGAAAAAAAACTTAGGTTCAAGTTAAAATGAATTCCATTTTCCTTAAAAAGTGCATGCTGTAAACCTGAGGAATGATTTTGTTCATTCACTCATTCAACAATTTATTGAACTCTTATTACATGGAGACTATTGGTTAGAGGTTGGGGATCTAAAGATAAATTAGGTATAACTCTACCTGTGAGACCTAGAGCCGGAAGTGCCAGCATTGCACAGATCTGAAAAGTAAGCATATTAGGATAACCCTCTGGTTTGGAGAAAACTAGAAGTGGGAGAAGTGGGTTCTCATCTTGGACAGGTGTTAGAAAAATTTTCTCTGTGAGAATCTAAATGAGATCTTCTCCAGTTCATCATTTTATTGTCTTATTTAACCTTGATTACTAAACTTGTCCATGCTCCATCCATCATCAACTTAGATGTAGGCCTGTCCTAGAAATCATTTTCCTCTCTCTGCAATTCGAGACCACTTTTTCAGCTGTGGGTTGGCTTAGAGAATTCCAGATTCTACCGCAGGTTAATTTTCAAATGTTTCTGCAACCTCAACAAAGCAAGGGTTGTCCCCAAAGTCCATGTGACTTCTTACCTCTTGATGTCACCAGGGTGTTTGTTTCCTTTGTGTGTATAGGTACAGACTCTGTTCTCAGATTTGTTATAATAACTCAAAAGGAAATAAGGCAAGTAGCAGTCATCTCACATCCACGCCCCAAGGACATGCAATGGAATCTTTAAAAGCCAGGGGGAAGTTGTGTAATCTCGGGGCAGCTACTGTCTCCTGAGCTGGCTTAGCTTTCCTCAGTCTTAATAACCAACTCAGCACTTCCTGCCTTTCTGGTCACCAGTCCAGGCTTCCCTGGTTTCAGAGAACTCATTCAGTTCCTTCTTTTTGGACACTTTCACTGGGTTATGAAAAAATCAAGTACAGTGTACCTATAATCTTCGTAGCTAAAAGAGCTCACTAGAGGACTACATTAACACAATACATTAGGATCCTTTTATATTGATGTTTTGAGTGTGTTTATATGCAGAGTTTTGTATATGTTTATGAGATTTAAAATTACAAGTAAAGATTTTCCACTTCAAATTCACTGTCTTACAGATAAAATTTACCTTTTTTCAACTCACATTTACCATTTTTCAGTTAAAATTTTTCCAAAAAATATTTTATGAGCTTTGTAATGCAAATAAATCCAATATAAAGATATCATTAAAATGAACATGCTATTACTATAAATATAATAATAAGCATAAAATACTTAATGTTAGAATACTTATTTACTTATAACTTCACTTATAATGACTCTCCTGCCATTGCTCATGTAATTTCACATACAGGTTTATAAAAATAATTATGAAAATGTGTAGGTATAATACTTACAATAGAATAATTAATTATAACTACTAAATGTTCAAGTTTTAAAGGATCAGTCAAAATATTTCTTATATAGAACTTCTCCAGTGAGTTCATTAGTTGAGAGTATGAGGTAAAAATAATAAAGTGTGTCTTATCTGACCAACAAAGAGTATATACTTCCTGGGTTGTATAAAAGTGGTCAAAACCAATCCTAAATCTTTCAGAGTATCTTCTTCCAATTTCTGTAGTAATCTCTGAAGAAATTGTCAAAAATATTTGAAGTAATAGTATACATTTATATGAAATTACCAAAAGCAGAAGCATAAGAACCATTATACAATGAAACTTACATGCATTTTGTTAGCCAGAACATTTGTGGAAGAAAATATGTTGACCCCAGGTGGTGTAAGAGGTTACGATGAATCAAACTAAAAGATAAACTTCAACTTTCTGTCTTAGGAAGGCATGAGTAGGAAGAAGGATAAAGAAACTTGAGATGATCAAAGTGTGGATGCAAAAATGGGTACTAGGAAACATGTTATTACTTCTGACAGAACTTCTGTTGAACAAGAACAGTTTCAGGCACTGCTTCAGACCTTCAGAAGTCTTGTGTATGTCAAAGTGTCTTGTATACCTAAAAACATGAACATTTTAGAAAAAATTGAGTTTCATGTTCTAGTTGATATCAGACAAACAAAAATGTCTCCCAGTCTGCTCTTTACCACCCCTTCCCTGCAATACCTCCATTCTCAAAGCTTTCCAATTTTTATCTGATTAACACTGAGTTATTCATCAGTTTTTACACTAGGGTTACACTAGTGTATAATCCTAATATGGCATGCTGATGGTTAGTGTAATATGCCAATATCTAAGATGCTCAGATGACCAGTAAAATATTATTCTAGTTGTATCTGTGAGAGTACTGATGGAAGAATTTTATCATTTGAATAATCAACTTTTATCATTTTAATAAAATCAGTAGTTCTCACCAATCACCAATATGGGTAAGCATTCGCCAATATGTGGAAAGTTGAAAGAAAAAAAGGCAGAAGACAGGAACATAGGTTCTTTGCTTAAGTTGCAGCATCCACCTTCTTTTAAGCTTGAGGATGTCGCTTGTCAGTCTTTCCAACTCAGACCAAAACTGATTCCACTGGATCATCTACATCTCAAACCTTTTAGTTTGGACAGGAACTGTACCACAAAAGTTCTTGGACCTCCAGCTTGTGGGTCTTCTCAGTTTTGTCTATAATGTAAAACAATTCATTCTAAATCTTTCAAAGGGTCATTTATTTTTATCCATGTGTGACTCACTGATCCTAATTGTTCTACAGAACCCTCACAACACTGTTTATTTAGGTTGATAAGTCTAAATGATTCTACTCTTTTCTAAACAGAATTATTCAACCATTCAACACACATTGAGAATCCATGATTTGCTATGGCTATTGGCCACCTGGTATTGGGAATGCTGTGCTGGCCATATAGATCAGCCTCTCTAAAGAACAACATTGATTAAAACTCTTATTACATTTATTTTCTTATGTGGGAGTGGTTTTTGACCCCAGATGGCATCTAACAATTTTCCAGAACATGGTCAGTTTTTATCACTGGGGAATACTCCTAGTATCTTAGGGGCAAAGGCCAATGACTCGTGAAACAGCCAACAACATCCACAACACCCTCACCCAACTGTCACCATTCTCCTTCAAATGTCAAGAGTGTTGAAACTGAGAAGGCTTACTCATTGCTAATGGGGATAAATTCTGTGTTTCCCCCAACTGGGCTATGAACCTGGAGAGCTGAGTCCTCCCTCCCTTCTCCTTTCATTTCATCCCTCAATTCAGCTTTGTGCAGGAGTGTCATCAAACTCTAGTCTGTAAGCCTTGCTCTCATCTGATGAGAATGACACATGGAGTAGTCTGTGAAGAAGAAGCTCAATTGCAGATGGATCCTGAGTCCCAAGTCTATCCCCTTGGACCTTTATTTGGATTTCACACTAAAAGCCTCTTTATTACTCTCAACATGTTATTTTGAATCTGAATCACCTTAACCCTAGAAGATAGTCATTTAGGCTTCTGAATGAACCTCTGGATGTATTTTCATGTATTAGTTTCAATGTTCCTTTCCAATTCCCCCCAAATATTATAAAAGTGCCAAGATACCTCTACATTTGCTGATGATGCATCTCTCTACTTGATTTAATAATATAAATAGGAAAAAGAAAATCCTGTTTATTTCATTAAATGTTCAAGGAATTTGGACAACGAACAGGAAATAATTAGAAAATAATCATAAAAGTAATGCACAAACCAATGAGACAAAGGAAAGGGTGGAAGCAATGAAAAAAGCCTGGCCTTTGAGATGTGTGAGGAGTGTGTGTGTGTGTGTGTATGTGCACGTGTGTTGTGTGTGTGCAAGTGGATCCTTGGACACAAGTATCTAACTATTAAGCAGCTCATGCTAACTTAATTTGTGTGAGGAAATACAAGCAACATGCTTGCTATATCATGGCTGCTTTGAGGCTATTGATTACTGTTGCTGTTCTTACCACCATGTAAGAACATCAACTGGTCTATTTTTGACATGTTTTTCATAGTCACAAATATGGAACCTTCATCTTGATATAACTAGAGAAATTGTTTAAATCCTCTTGGTGGTTCTTGGCCAGAGCTGATATAGTTCCCCAGGATGATGTTGAGAACTGAAGGGTGATTTTGATACAAGATTTGGATACATTTATGAACATAAAAAACTGAGGGGGGGTATAGGGATGCTGATCTCTTGCCAAGCTTGGGACATTTCCACAGAGCAAAGAACTGGCCAGTTCCACATGCCAGAAATGCTCCTCACCATGAGATACCCCAATCCAAATGTCCCTCAAACTTCATCCAAGATCCTCCATATGCTTTTCAAGTTGCCAGCTTTATACATGGCGTTAAACCAAATGTTAGCATTTGGGTGTACCAAGCTTTTCTGTGGGTGGAAATCTAGTTAGCTAGAAGTGCCAGGGTGAAAAGAAATTTGCAAAAAGAGGAAGGGGATTTTGAGTACAATTAAAAATAGTCTCATAGTTTTTATAGTACCCCATAGGATGCTTCCCCAGCAGGGCGACACACACTGTAAATTAGTATTACAAAGGCCAACACTAGATTGGAGGTACTTTTGTGCTTCAGTCCATTTTAAGCTCAGAGAAGTACTGTTTAGAAATAAAAGCAACAAGATTTATATCTCATATCATTTTGCAAAGACAAAATCAATCCCAAAATGAAGAGACAAAAAAAAAAAAAAGAAAAGAAAAAGAAAAAAGCCTTTTAGCCTCCAATGAAATTTTGTTCCTCACCGAAATTCACTGAAAATGGCCATCTCACTTGGAAACTATAATTTACACTAATCTATGGAAGTGACAGAGAAATCCTAAAAAGATTTTGGAAAAAGACAGTAGATGAGGGGGCAAGTAAAATCAGGGGGAAAACCTCATGGTCTATTTTTCTTCTAAATTCCTATTTTTCCCCTTTTTCTTCCTTCATCAAAATGTTTAAATATTTTTTCCACTGGATTGAATAGGACATAAAAACTGTAATTCTGATTTGTCTTAGGATTTGTAATACATTTTATGTCCCTTCTATGACCAGCACAGGGTAATGCGGTCTCCTGTCTGTATTTCAAACCTGGCAGGAGTTTCTACAAATCAGTTGATTATACTGTATTTAATTAATATCCATGCCCTACCAACAAGGTGAATGTTCTCTCATACATGTAACACAGAAGATTATAATCCAGTTTGAAAATGAAGATGTCCCTACAAGCAGGTGTCGGCAACCTGCGGCTCCGGAGCCGCATGCGGCTCTTTTGAAGGCTTGCCGCGGCTCCGGAGCCGATGTCAGAAAAAAAAAATACTGCTTTAATCTCAGCTCCGCTTCTCTCCGCTATATCTATAGCAGTGAGGCGGAGCTGAGGAGCGGAGCCAATGGAGGCAGCCGTACCTGGTGACGTATATAGCATTAAGGTAAGAAACAATATATGCAGTGTTATATTTGTTTTAAATGTTGCAATGGTTTTGCGGCTCCCAGTTTCCTTCGGAAACGGGTCCAAGTGGCTCTTTATGTCTGAAAGGTTGCAGACCCCTGCTACAAGGTTATTACCTCCACTCAACAAATATCTGTTACTCTCATGGGCTATGCTAGGAACACCCCTGGGGATATGATAGGCCTTTGTCCTGTATTTGTGGTGCTTGTTACCTGGATAGGAAAACAGATCATCCATAAGTAAGCACATCATTGGGATCACAGCTAAGAAGGCAACTGATGTGGAGACAGACAGATAATTAAAGAAAGTGGGATGAATTCATCTGAGATTAGAATAGCAGATTTACTCTCCTAATACTAGTGAACATAAAAGTTAGGAGCTTAGACCACATTCTAGGCAGAGAAGTAAACTTGTGGTTATTTTTTTACAAGTCAACCTGTCTGTCCTGGAATCTAGAACTGGGATCTGGGCAGCTCTAAAAAGAGTGGAGAAGCCACAGAGTGGTCTCACATGCTTAAGTCCTGTTTCACATACAGTCTTGGAGGAGACTGTCTTTATAGAGAGGAAAACAAAGCCTTACGGGTTGCCCAAGGAAAAGCTCTTCCCAGCAGCAAACATAATCAATTCATTAAATATGCAGATTCAGTTACAGTCGGCTGAGGTGCAGGGACCAGGAAAAGCCTAAAGACTGTATTATCCTTCCTTAGTGCTATGACTGAAAATATTTTTCCTGGTTGAAAGGGAGATCAGGGAAATGGAGTCTGGAATAAGACTGGCCATAAGGTTGGAGAAATCAGTGCCCAGCGAGGCTCACAGTGGCTGGTTTGTGAATGCTTCCACTGCTCATGGAACCCAGACAAGATACTACTGGGGATGTTGGCAGAAATGATTCTCTACAAATCTAGAGGGGAGAAGAAAGCAGCTCCTGGACCTAAGTTCATCAAGTGAAGGGAAAAACAGACAGAGTGAAAGGCTCTTGCAAGAAGCAAAGAAGGGTGAGAGAATTGAAGAGAGGAGGAAACATGAAAAAATTGGGTTTCTGATTCAAAGAAGCACCCAAAAGGCAGAGATGGAGAAGAAGGAACCTCTGGAACAATGGTGGAGGGAAACATAAACTCTGGTATCCATTTGGTGCTGAAATGTTGCATGCATGTAACCAAACCATTGACTGTATTGTACAATTGTACCTGATGGTGTACACTAAAACAAAGTGTTTTTATTTTTTTAATGTTTTAAACAAATTTTATTTCTCAATTGTTTAGACTTGAAGCTTACTTGTATGCACACACACACACACACACACACACACGTCTAACTCTAACAAGGCCTTATAGATCTCAGAACTCTAGTGAATGTCGCCTTTACATTTCAATCAATTTAAGAGTTTAACCATCTCTGCCTTTTGTCTGCCACTCAGAGTTGTAGCACTGAAAGCATAATGGGTCAGAGCATAGAATGTAGAAACAGGTTAATGATCTAGAGCTTATGTTTCACATGCAACTGACCAATGTTCATCCCTGAAACCACATGGTTCCATGAGCACCACGGGAAGAGAACCCTAAACACTTCCAAGTGTTGCCCCAAAAGCAATATTCAAAAAAAATGTGAAATAACAGCTAAACTAATGCCCCTTACTACCGTTACTGTCCATATTGACCCTTTTAGTGTCTCAGTATTCTCATCTGCACAATAGGGCTATAATCATTTCTGACATTTCAAGAAATAACAAGAATTCTGTGTAATGATGTACAAAAATGAGCTACATCTATAGCTGAAACACAGTTCAGCGGACCTTCATGACTGTCAATATTTTTTTTATTATTTTTTCCAAATGCACCTTTCAAATGGCCAAAACTGTTTTTCCGTGGTTGGTACCTGTCAGGGCTTATTCTGAAGAACCTTGAGTATCAGGGACTCACTAATGTTTTATGATATTTTACCTCACTTTATGGTAGTCATTTCTGACAAGCCCAGTATGACATAAACTGCCATAAAGCAAAGCAGAGCAATCACACAAATGACCGTAAATCAAGGGGCGCCACAGAAAAGGGTCATAAAGGGGAGGAAATGGAGGGAAACAGGAGTGAAGGGGAGTGCAAAGTTGGGAGCTGGCAGCACAAACTTGGAGTGGAATTTCAATTGAGAAAGAAATGCAAAAAAATACATGGATGTTTTCAGGGGTGGCTTAAATTTCACTCACACATTTCCAGACAAATATGATGTACCTTGATAGTTCCAAATAGAAATGCATTCTCTCATGTCCTCTTCTGTTAAGCACTTTGCTTTTAAAACATTCCTTCAAATCTTATTGGTGTGTTGGAATCCATATTGGACAGTAGGTTTTCAGAATTTAGAAGTCAAGAAAATATATTTGCAGTTCTGGAACTCGTGGTTCTTTGGATCAAAGAGGGATATTATTGTTACCTTTCCCTTCTTTTCTTCTCTTACTATTCCTTTTATATTACTTCTGTCCTGGATCCAATGGTAATTCAGAGAGACTCAGAGTGCTTAGATAGAATTAGCGTGTTAGAAAAGCTGTGTTCGTGGCATGTGCAATAGAGTCATGCTCTAAAAGAGTCCTAATTCCTTGTTGAGTAGATTTTTTTCCTAGTGGCCTAACAAAGTCATGAAATTAAACCTGGAGAATTTATTTGAGTCCATTTCTGATGGTAATCTTCCTAGTGATTTTTTGAGTATGCATATGTACATGACTGTGTGTATGTGAATGGGCGTGTGCATTCACCTGAGATCAAACCCAGAGCCTCACATATGGAATCATGTGCTCTACTGTTGAGCCATACTTCCTGCCCCACTAGTAACTTTAAGATAATTCAGATAATGAATAGAACCTAAATGGGAAAAAACACAAATATGTGAAACTTTACCTTCTGTTTATTTTCATATAAAAAAACACTTGTGCTAAATGTTTTTAGCACAATCAAGCAGAAGATCTAAAAGTACATGCTACCAATACTGTTCAAGTGGTCTAAAATTCAGTCTTCTTTCAGATGCCTTGTAACTCTGCTTTGATAAGATAAGACATAGATACTAGTACTCTGAGATGACACCACAATCTGACTTCTCAAGGTGTCCAAGCCAGAATGTATGTATTTGGAGTTTTTGAGAATTAGATCCCACCTCTTTTATATTGACCTTTCAGATCAGGATGTGTCTGTGCTCCCTCATAGGCAAGATGCACAAATAATGCCATTCTTCCAGGAGCAACATTGATCTAGGGGCAGGCTGGAGTCTAAGCAATGAGGTAACACTGGCAAGAATGGACTTCCCTAATCAATATATTTAAAACTAGGGAAGACCTAGGCTCCCCTACCATCAACATCCACCTCTATGTTTTCAGATTCCCCCTTTAAATGAAGGGAGAGTTTTGCTCCAGAAGGTTTCCCATTGTTATCTAAAAGTTAGAACTTCCAGTATGATATGATTCAATAGGTTTATGAGAGGTCTAGAAATATCCAAACACGTTTCATTTAAGTGGTCACAAAAAATAATGCCTTCACCCTGCCCAAAAAACTACCAAAGCATACCCAATAGGAATATATTATTTTAGGCTGGAAGTAAAGTCTGTCTCAGAATCACTTGCTAAAATTTTATCATGTAAGAACTCAACATTGCCATTCTTTAACCCCCATCAGCATCACATTCTGTTATCTTATTTGGTTTGGGTATATCTCATTAATACTTAATTACCCAATTATTATTGGGTTCTCTCTTATATTTGGTTAGCACCTTTTGACACAGATGGAACTATATATCTTAAGAAAATATTTGGGCAGCTATGCAAAATGAATTTATACTGACTGAAAACATGGAAACATTCTGAATGTCCACTATAAGAGAAACTGAGATGAACTGAAATATGTAGCATCCACTCAACCAAACATTATATTGAAGTCTAAAAAGATGCAGAAGAGTAGCATTCACCTCAAACTTTTATAAAAGCACATGTTTGTATAAACAACTATAAATAATTATAACTGTGATCCTTCATATCTCTAAAGGATAGGCATTTAAGATAATTTTCGTCTTTTACTTTTTTTACACATTTTCCTAATAAAACCACCCAATAATATAGGACTTTAAAATATTTTGAGGACTGTGAATTTTAAAATACCGGTACATAGGTCTTCAAGGAGGAAACATCACTGTCCAAACAAGTGAAAGTAGAGATAAATAAACAGGGGTACATTAAACTGAGAAGCTTCTATACCTCAAAGAAATAGTTACTAGGATACAAAGGCCACTCATAAAATGGGAGAAACTATTCACTCAATACCCATCAGATAAGGGGATAATATCTAAGCTCTACAAGGTACTGACAGAACTTAACAAAAAAAAATCATCTAACCCCATCAAAATTGGAGAGAAGAAATGAGTAATGTCTACTTCCTCAAAAAAGAAATACAAATGGCCAAAAGACACATGAAAAAATGGTTTACATCACTAATGATCAGGGAGATGCAAATCAAAACAACCATGAGGTACCATCTCATGCCACAGAGACTGGCATGCATCACAAAGAACAAGAACAATTAGTGCTGGTGGGGATGTGGAGAAAAAGGAACTCTCATTTATTGATGGTGAGAATGCCGTCTAGTCTAGCCTTTATAGAAAACAATATGAAGATTTTTCAAAAAACTGGAAATTGAGCTCTCATATGATCTAGCAAAACCACTCATAGAGATATACCCTTAGACCACAAAAAACATAATACAAAAATGCCCCCTTCACAGCTATGTTCATTGCACCTCTATTTACAATAGCCAGAAACTGGAAACAACCCAGATGCCTGACAACAAATGAGTGGCTAAGGGCCAGAGCAATAGCACAGCAGTAGGGCATTTTCCTTGCACACTGCTGACCCAGGATGGTCCTGGGTTTGATCCCCAGTGTCCCATATGGTCTCCCAAACTAGGAGCGATTTCTGAGCACTTAGCCAGGAGTAACCTTTGAGCATCACTGGGTGTGGCCAAAACAAAACAAAACAAAATAAGAATGGCTAAAGATACTGTGGTACATATACACAATGGTATACTATGCAGCTGTCAGAAAAAAAATGAAGTAATGAAATTTTCCTATACATGAATAGACATGGAAACTATTTTGCTGAGTGAAATAAGTCAGGGGAAGGAGATAGACATAGAATAGTCTCACTCATCTGTGGGTTTTAAGAAAACAAAAGACAGTAATTAATAATACCCAGAATCAATAGAGTAGGGTTGGAAACACTGGCCCATAATATAAAGCTTACCACAAAGTGTGATGAGTACAGTTAGAGAAATAACTATACTAACAGCTATCATGACAATGGTAGTGAGTGAAAGAAATAAAATGCCTGTCTCTAAGACAGGCAGTGGGTAGGGAGGAGAGAGATGAGGGTGCACTGGTGATGGGAATGTTGCACTAGTGAAGGGGTTTTCTTTTTATGACTGAAACCCAACTTCAAACATGTTTGTAATCATGGTGCTTAAATACAAATATTATAAAGCAAAAAATACATAAATAAAATAATTAAAAATGAATAAAAACAAAAATAAAGTAACAATTTGAACCATAAATACATAAATAAATAAAATACATAGAATTTAGACTTATTTTGTCTGGGGATGGAGCTCAGTAGTAAAGTACATGCTTCACATATACGAGGCTCTGGATTTGTTCCCTGACAACAACAAAAATATTAAATTAATAAAACATACTTATAGTTGGGAGAAATGTGGGCTGTTTCCATTTTTATTTGAAAATACAAGTATGAGTTGTAGGCATAGTATTTATCTCTAGCGAAAATATAAGGGATTTTCATTCTCTTTATGATTTTTAAATATTTTTCCAAATTTCCTACCCTTTTAACTATGGATATTTTTTCAGAGTGCCCTAAGAGAGGGAGACCAGCTCTCCTCGCCCAGACAGCAGAATCAGAAGCTCATCAGGTCTGTGTCTCAGAGCTCCTGTAGTTCAATCTTCCTGCAAAAAAGAGCAAGAGGGAGAATCGGTGAAATATTCAGAAGACTTGCAAAAGCAAGCTAATGTGATTTCTCTTGTAGGAGTGATCTCCAAAATGCCACTTTCATGATGCCTTTATTCATCTTGGCCATCACTATGTTTCCAGGTATTAAACAAATACCCAGAGTAACATACAGATGCTCCATCTGTCTGGTGGGAATAAATAATGAGCCAAAAAACTTCAGGAAGTGTTGTGAAGTTCCTGCAGGGATCAGGGCCAGGGAAAGAAAGCAGTTTTACTCCTGAAAATCCACCAGACATGCCAGGGAATGTGTGATTATCCCTTCTCATACCTGTGATGTATGTGATTGGGCTGAAAAACATTCTTGAAAAATTGAGACTTTAAATCTTCGTGGGCAACAGCATTACTTCTGCAGCGACATCCTTGTCTAAATCGAGTAGCTGAGATGGAGACATTTGAATGAGTCTGGTGGGAAGTCAAAGGAAACTCCCGAGTTGAGTGGAATATGCAAACACATGAGCACTTCTGAAGTCCATGTATATGCAATGAAACTGAGAATGACTCTTTTCCAATATACTGGGCTACTTTCCTCTCAAGAAGCAGCGCCACAAACGATTCCTTGAAGAGCAGGAAAATAGAATGTGTTCAAGGAGTATAGCAATTTCACCCACTCTGAGAAAACATCATTTGAGGGGGAAAAAATCTTACTTATTTTTCCTTCCTTGTCTGTCCTGGTTGGTGTTTGAGATGATCCAATTTTATGTTGAACAACCATAATTGAGGGGAAATATCAATGTGGCACAAACTATATGGAGATTTTCTTGACAGGCAGGGGGGAAAAGATAGAAATAAAATATCAATAGTGGCTTGCAACGTTATAGAGACTATTTTACATCTGTTTTGCATAATGCTCCCAGCTCTTCTCCTGCCCACAAGGATTTCTTTCTTTTTTTCTTTTCTTTATTTTTTAGCTTTTCAAAATAAATTCTAAAGAAAGAAAGGCAAGTGAAAGGGGGATGGAGAACCTATATTTCGTTTCTTAGTTCAACTCATAATAATTTTCTGAGGTAAATTAGGGGCATTTACAAGGATGATGCATTTGTGACTACAGTGCTTGAGAAACTGAAATTAATGAACAGAAAGATGACAGAGAGAGGGAGAGGCTGATATCTGAATTTACAACACAGCTTAGGTATGCTCAACATTTCAATGTTTCTCTGTATTACTTTTGATTTATAAGGTAATTGAAGAACTATGGAAATTTTAATGGCAATGGTAAAGCTTCAGGGATGACAAAAATGTTTACTAATTATGGCCTAAAATTTGCTTAATTACTGAAGCATTGATTATCTAGGTGTGTGTCAGGTGGGACACCACCAAAGGAGGTCGGGGTGAAATGCAGTGTTTAGTTAGAAAGGCAGCTTCCATAACTTCATTGTATTTCCCATTGCTTGACCTTCTTCAGGAAGGGGCAAATTGTAAATTAAAATTCTCTGCACTGGGGTTCAATAGCAAACCTTAAGGTGAGTAGCCACATTTTGTTTTGTATTGAAATGAGAAATTGTTGCTCATGTTTACACTCCCCCCCCCCAATGTGTACAGCTCATTATCTGAAGGGAGAGGCAGAGAACATTGCAGTGATTATTAGGGAGGCTGGTGATGAGGTTACTGAACCATTTGGAGTTGACTTTTCTTTTATGATGCATAATTACAGAGGTATATTTACAGTCTCTTTTTTTTCTTTTGGCTTTTTAATGATTCACATTATGTTCTTTGTCCTCTCCATCCAGTGAAAGGTCTGATTTCTCCATTTTTATTGTGAGGATTTGAAATGCTACATGATTCACTAGGACACGAGCATAGAATAAAAAAAATTAAAACTAAATAAAGAACTAGCTTCCCTACTGTAATGTTCATGAGACCTGGATAAAGCGCATGAAAAAAAGAAAGCATGGCGCTATTACTCAACTAACATGGTTCCCACTTGTACAGCAATCCTGGGGCATATTATGCTGTAAAACATCTTATTCCCCTTCTAACTTCTTAAATGGCTCCAGATGCTCTTTAACCATAAAGCAACATAATGATAATTTTTTTTTAAAGCTGCATCATCTGTTTCCATATCTGACTTCCCTGAGATGTGCCTGTTAGCTTGGGAAGTTCAAATCAGAAGCAAGTTTAGGTATATGGTTCATTTGCACATAAATAAGGATGAAAAAGCAGAGCACCTCTGTAGCAAAGACGATAACCACCTCCCTTTAGCAGAGAACTATTTAAACGCACTGTGACACAGTTTGCTCATCCACAAGAGATGGCAATGAGAGTAATAATGCCTAGCGGATGGGATTGGGGCGTAATTTTCTAAGAAAATTAGTTCATACATATGAGACAGTTGGAATCCATTTCTGGGCACATAATAAGTACTTACTGAATTTAAACTGTTATTTCCTAGCATTGATTCATTTTGCCTTGCACGGACAAAGAATAGTTTAGATAGAATCAAAGATAAATTGTTATGCAGTATTTAATGGATATCAAGTAGGTTACTTTGGTGATCAATACTATGAATTCTTTTTGAACAATAAGTTTCACCAATAAAACTTTTAAAATAAAAATTTCCTTAAAGTAGAAATTGAAACACTGGGCAAGTCAAATCTGAACCATAGTATGCTTTAAGTGAAAAGCAAGTCAAGATTTAATTTTTTTTTTTTTTTTTTGGTTTTTTGGGCCACATCCGTTTGATGTCAGAGGTTACTCCTGGCTAAGCACTCAGAAATTACCCCTGGCTTGGGGGGACCATATGGAACGCCAGGGAATCGAACCGCGGTCCTTCCTTGGCTAGCGCTTGCAAGGCAGACATCTTACCTCTAACGCCAGCTCTCCAGCCCCAAGATTTAATTATTTTTTTTAAATTATTATTGTGACCAATGTGAATTACAAGTCTTTCACAGTTATATTTAAGGTACATAGTGACAGAGAATTGGAGCCATTCCCACCACCAGTGTTATCCTCCCTCCACCCCTGTTCCCAGCATGCATCCCATATCTCCCCACTTTGCCCCGTGGACTGCTAATGTAACAGGTCACTTCCATTTATAACTTGTTGTAGATTGGTAACTTGATTCTGTTGTCATTGGCTTTGGGTTTTGTATATAGGTCTGATTATTTTTTATTTCCACTCAATGTTCATGCAACGATTTGCTCCTGGCACCATCCACTTCCCCCCCCCCTCAATTTATGAGGCAGAACAAGATGGTTCAAGTTCTGTGGTCCTGTGGGGGGGAAAATGCTGGGAGGAGTCTGTCTAGGAGCTACCAATATCAATTTAAAGGAAGAGAGGAAAACAAAAACAAAACAATGACAAAAAAAGCACAACAGCAGCAACAATAAATAACCACTAAACAAGAAGAGAGAAGAAAGAAAAAAAGGAAGAGGGCTGATGTGGCAAGGTCAAGATTGATTTTTACACATGAACATTTGTGTCATATTTCATGGTGTACTAAAGATAAATAATCCCATCATTTTATTAGTAAATCTACAGTAGAAAATTATTTTCTTTTTTTTTGGTTGTTTTTTTTTTTTTTGAGCCACACCTGTTTGATGCTCAGGGGTTACTCCTGGCTCAGAAATTGCCCCTGGCTTGGGGGGACCATATGGGACGCCGGGGGATTGAACCACGGTCCTTCCTTGGCTAGCGCTTGCACCTTACCTCTAGCGCCACCTCACCGGTTCCTAGAAAATTATTTTCTATTAATTTGTATATATCTTGAAATTTCTCAACATAAGTGGTTGAGAATTTGTTTTGTCTTTTGTCATATAAGTGACTATATAATATCTTTGGTTTTGCTTCTTGGCCCATAAAATCTAGGATACTTGCTCTGTGACCCTTTAATATCTCACATGGAAAGCAATTCTGAAATAGAACAATGCACAGCTGCTTAATAGAGTGATTGAATAGTTCATCAATATGAAGGATTCCTTCCATGTGCCCCCTTGGCCACATAATGTGTGCACCTTCTCCTGCAGGTGGCATCCGCCCTAGGTTGTATGATGAACTCCTTAGCTCCAAAGATGCAAAATTACATCTTCTTAATGTCTCCTTTAGAATCAAAAAACGTTCCCCAGAAATTCCCTATCAGGAATTACTGGCCTCTTATTGACCAAGACTGCTTCATATTTTCCCACCCTAAATCAATCACTGGAGCAGACAATAAAATTGTAGTAACAGGTTCTATCTTCTTGAGCTGAGAAAGATGGCTTTCCTGAAGGTTCATAACTATAGAGACTAGGTGGGTAGATTACCCTACACATTGGGCTTCTGTTATCAGGAAGCATGAGTAAATGGTTTGTTTTAGAGGGCCAATCAACAATCTAGAGCCTGTTTATTTCTTCTACTAAATAGTAAGGGGAAATAGCACCTGAACCCATCCTTTCACAGTTCTTATTTCTTAGAATAAGGCTTTAAAAATGTAGCCAATGGGTCCAAGAGATATAGTACAGATGTCAAAGGGGGTGACTCTGGTTTAATTTTCGCACTATATGGTCCCAGAGTATGCTGGCTAAAATCCTGGAGGCACCCCATTACCTCTGAGGTACCTGAAAGATTCCCAGTACTGTGGGCCCTTGCTTTAAACCCTAGATCTGTTTGTTTATCCCTGGAACCATCTTTAGAGCTTTCAGAACACTGCTTGGGAAATACCCCTCCAAAAATAATTTTAATCTATTTAGATCCAAATTATTGTTTTTTTAAAAAAGAATCTAGTGAAGAAAATCTCATGCAAAATGTATGACACAATGGGGCCGGAGAGATAGCATGAAGGTAAGGCATTTGCCTTTCATGCAGAAGATCATCAGTTCAAATCAGGTTTCTATATGGTCCCCTGTGCCTGCCAGGAACAATTTCTGAGCATGGAGCCAGGAGTTTCTCCTGAGCACTGCCGGGTGTGACCCAAAAACCACAAAAAAAAAAAAAAAAAAAAAAAAGTATGACACAAGAGGCTAAATGATAAAGTAAAATTGGGAGATTCTACATGTTGACCATGGCGTAAGCTTTGTTACCTTTGCTTTATTCCTTTCCTCTTCAGGTTTTGAAGAAAGTCTATAGAATTGTTTTGCCCAGAGTAACTGTATGGGTTTTTTAATTTTTGTTTTTCGCTTTTCTTTCTGTAACAAGGACCAGGTTGGATTATTCTCTCTTTTTTTTTTTTTTTTTTACTCACCGGATTATTCTTATACCCACTCCTGATTGGAACTATCCAATTTATCATTCAACCATTCATCTCACATTCATTGAATTTATGAGTAATTTTCATTTTCTTTTTTTGTTTGTTTGTTTGTTTTTGTTTTGTTTTGTTTTTTTGTTTTTCGGGCCACACCCGTTTGATGCTCAGGGGTTACTCCTGACTAAGCGCTCAGAAATTGCCCCTGGTTTAGGGGAGACCATATGGGATGCCGGGGGATCAAACCATGCTCCTTCCTTGGCTAGCGCTTGCAAGGCAGACACCTTACCTCTAGTGCCACCTCGCCAGCCCCTCATTTTCTTTTTTTAAACCTGTCAAAATTTAGTAATCCTTGTAAAAAATCTGCACAGTTATCACAGAATCTTGACTCCTGTTCTTCAACACCTACCTCCCTGGTAAAAATTTCATTTCTTTCTTCCTATACCAAACTTGTCCTCAAAGTCAGTTGACTTTTCTCACTCTGACCTTGTATCCTTTTCTCTGAGATCTTACCAGTATGTGTTGGGGTCTGTTTTCCTTTGCATAATCTAAGGAATCAGTCATGCCAAAGCCAAGTGTCTTGCCATTGTCAAAAGGAGTTCTACATCCAAACACAAAGATGAAAACTAAGGTGGTCTTGTACATACTAGCCAATTTTTCTTGAAATTTTTTCTTCAGTACTTTTGCCTTTCCAGGGTAAATAAAATGGGCAACTATTTGTTTCTGTTGATGTGTTCAGTAACTTTCTACTTTGCATAGTGACTGTGTCAATTGTGGTAGCATAATTTCAGACAAGTCATAAGGAATAGTTTATATCCATATCTATCCCTGGCAAGTGAAGACCAATTTATTTAATATACTTGAGACATCCTGGTTGTAGTAATGAAGAAAGAACTGATGAATTAATTTCAATAAACTGATTAATTAATTTAATACACAGATAAAATTGACCTCTGCAAGTTTAGCACAAGGAGAAAAGAGATTTCAGACAATTATCAATTTCTTACCTTTTACTGAATTCAAAACAGACAAACTAATCTCAAAACATCTCTGAGGTTTTCATTACTTTTAGAAGGATTCAAACAAAAGCAGAATCTTTGCTAAAGACTAGATTATGCATGAATGATAAAGAAAAGGTCTTTTGCTCCAAACATTACCTCATTACTTTTTGATGAAATTACATTTTTCTTCTTGAGAATCCAGGGAAAACTAAAGATGGATTTATCTCAGTGTTTAAAATTTATTTAAAAAATTAGAAATTAAAATCACAGCACTTTAATGCCTTATTTGAAGCATTTCAATGGTATCGCCTTTCTCTAAGAATAAAGGTAGAAAGCTTCAGTGTGACTTTCATGGACACAGTAAAATCCCCCAAAACTTCTTTTTCACTTCACATTCCTCACTCTTCTCAATTATTCTGATCCACTAAAAAAAAAATCTGATTTATCTGAGTGATGTTTTCCAAACAGAAACCTGTTCCCATTGCAAAGTCTTTGCACATGGTTTTATCCCTTCTCCAAATGCTTCCTAATTCATCTTTATTCTTGAGAATATTAATATGTTACTTTCCCTAGAAACATTTCCTTGAATCTCCACATTAGATTAGATTTACACAGTACACAGACTCAACATCCCTAGATATTTTCTCTTCAAAATTAGCTATTCAACTTTTACTTCAGTTAAACCCTTCCTTGTGTTCAACTTCATATCTGATTTTCGTTTTCCCCCATATGAGGGAAAGGTCTATATCTTAAGGAAATGGTGAAGTTCTGTATCTTAATGATCAGAACAGATCCTCAGTGAAGAATGTTTAATAAGCAAATAAATGAGCCCATCCACTTAGGCTTAATTATAAGGTTATTGCCTGGACTAATCAATATTCCTCCAGGGTAACATGGGATTCCAAATATTTCACTCAACAAATATTTATTAAATTCCTACTGTGTACCAAATTTCTTAGAGTCTGAGGATATAGAGTTGTCAGTTGTATAACCCATATCTGACCTGGGGGGTCATGTTCTAGGAATGAGAAATAAAATGAACCAACGAGCCAAACAGTGCACAATCCAACGTCCAGAAACCAAATACACTAGCAAGAGGGTGCTAGAATTCTCTTTAGAAATGTTTTATTTGGTGATGATTTCTGTTCTTTTCTTTAAAAAAAATAAAACACCTGAATTTTTGTGCTGTGGAAAATATTAACCACCATCAATTTATCAAGTGCAGAAACTTTACTTGTCATGGAAGCTAAATCAGTAAGTCTATTCATGGGAAGTTCTTGTTTCTGAGTGTGAAGCAAACATGAAATAATATGTCTCAGGGGTAACTGAACTTTTAAAATGACAAATTCATCTAAAGCAGTAACAAGCACAGGGCATTATCTCCAGTACTGGTCAGATTTAAGCATAGAGTCCATAGGCTAGTGGTGAGTTCCTCAAATAGTGCCTGGGACACCATAGTTTGGGGTCTGAGGGGACTCACAGAGCCATATATTGAGGCTGAATTATTTTTATTTTATTTTGTTCCATGTGTCTGGAATACCATCACTATTCTGAGATGACATACGTATTACCTGATTAATAAAACCCAGAAGTTTAGGAAGCAAGAACAGAGAGTTTGAGGCACAGAGTCACTTTGGATACCAGTGAAAATCTCAGTTTTTAAAAGATCAAGACTGGACTAGAGAAAAACAGAACAATCCTTTTCTACCCTTTCTTTTCAGGCTTCTCCTGTCTATGTTTACTAAATTTAGATGTCACTCAAAGCTCTTTTTTCCCCAAGAAAGAATGGTTGTGTGCAGGAATGGCTGAGACGAGAATTAAATCATTAATTCAATTTCTCAGGGTTTTGCCTCCAGTGATTGCTATCCCTGGGGGTAATAGCTTGTCTTCGGTTCTGACCCAATTCTTAAAGCCTTCTTACAGGACTCTACCAATTAATCTAATGGTTCATTAATTGCAAACATCTGAAATCATTAGACCTGATTGAGCACAGAAGCATCAAGCCTTCCAGAGCTGTAACTGCTTAACCAGTAAATGGGCTCATTGCAGAAGAATGTGGTGTTTATACTAGATGTAACCCAAACTCGGGTGTTCATTGACACATTGTTCCATTTGTACACAACTGCCCTGGCATCTATCTATTCACGAGCATGATTTATCCAGTGCTATATCCTGGAACTGACAGGCCAAAGATTAGAGCTAAACCCAGATGAAAGCCGAGGCAGTGTGTATTCCTAAAACAAATATTTAGTATCTGACAAGCTCTGGTTAATATTAATTCATGATAGAAAGCAGTCAATTTCAGCTGAGTTTATGCCAAAATCTATTTGGGTTTTGTAAATCGTTTTATTCAGGATTATAGTGCAGAGAATCAGACCAAAAGGAGGCTTCTCTAAAATGAAAATTCTGTAAATCTATATGGAGTGTCAAAAATAAATAAATAAATAAACAAACAAACAAACAAACCCAGCCTGTCTGGAGCTACCAATGGGCAGCTTGTATTCAAAAGATAGGTTTGAAATAGTTACTACATCTGAAGTTCTGAGTGGCTTTTGTTGTTATTGTAGTTGTTTGTTTTTGTTTTTGTTTTTTCAGATATAGCAAGACTTAGTTTAGGTTCCCACCAGAACTAGAGGCCAGAGGACCCCCAACTTCTTTCCATCTTTCACTCCCCACTTTCCTACAGCTGCTAAGAGGAAGAACCTGACATTCAAAAAGGGCTTTCCATAGGCATGACCAGTTCTTATCCAAGTTTGGATGATTCATTCTGTTGCTGCATGCAACTCAATTTAGTTAGCAACAGTGCTCTTTCATACACACTCACCTGGGGTAATGGCTTAGAAGAACCATTTTCTTTTAAGCTATGGCTTAGGGAGTTTTCACAGATTCTTAAGTATGCCTATGTTATTCCTCCTTTGTGTCAATCACTCTCAATTTTAGTTGTATACAAGTCACAAGATCTGTGTTGATACTTCTAGTAGCTGCTATGTCTCACTGTGCAGGGCTATTGGGTTGGGGGCACAGTGATAGACTGCATTAGGATACTGAACCCTTTACTTTGCCCCTATTCCTCCTGTAACATAAGTACTGTTCCCATGTACTACATCCCTGCTGTGTTCTAAATAACACCCAAAATGCATTCCATATACATCTCTCCCAATATCAAAGCAATCTCAAAAAAAAAGTTTATGTTTCGCATTTTACAATGAAGAAGTCAGGTTCACAAAGCTTGCACAGCTAGCTCAGAACCATGCAACTCATGAGTAACAGGTTTGAACCCAGATATATCGGGCACCTCTTGTGTCTTTCATATGTCCACCTCAACCCCATACTCCAGTTGTCTGCCACTGAGCTAAGCTTTTACTCTGTTGGCATACAAAATGTAGAGGCAAACAATGCTCATCTAATCAGTGGCTCACAGTGAGGAGGCATAAAAATGCAAGCAAGGCATGTGGTAGAGAAGGGTTAAATTTTTTGATCACATTGGTTTTAAAAAATGAATTCCTTGCAATTTTTAAAATGTGTGTTGGAAGCATATTTCTCAGTGTGCAACAAAAACATTTAGGCTCCCTGTCATTTAGGTGGATTTTGTTTGCATGCTCTCTTCATGGAATACTGATGTTAATTTTTAGTTAAGTTTAATCTTATGAAGTATAAAGCAATTTGATAGAATAAGTAACCTTTCATTAAAGTTCAATACCGTACTTAAGGAAAATGGGACTGGGTACATTAATTGATAGTTGACAGCTATTATTTCCATGAAAACCTTTTATAGCAAAATTTCTATTTGATGGATTGGAATTTATAAAATTTGCATTTCACTGAGCTGGATTCAACTGGAAGTACTGGGGATGAATTCCTTCTTCAAACAATATTCCATCTTTACATTTTTATTAAACATTTATTAATGGATGGAATCTTAATTTAAAGAGTACAGCACAGATTTTATTTAATAACTCAGGTTTATTAGTGCATGAACACAAGAATTTGCCCTGTGTTTGACTTTGATGAAATATGACTATTTATGAGTATATTTATCCAGGGAGACTTAATTAGTACAGTTGAATCTAGGGCAAATTGCTTGAATAAAGAATTATATTTTATTCTGTTTTTTATTTTTTTAACTCACAAGTTACATAAATATCCGGTATTTTTTTCTTCCAGTCAGCAGTTTAGAAAGAAGTAAAGCCATCTCAGACACGGCATATTTGAGTAGAGGCACAAAATTGTGAAATAGAATTTTGATTCTGCCTCAGCCATTCAACCCCTCTGCAAACAGAAAGATAATTGGTGACCATAGATTGTGTGTGTTGTAATGATCCAGGTTCGAACACAGGATTTGATATTAGCATGAAAGTTATTTTTTCTCCCACTAATTCTGCTCAAAATATGACATATTCCCTACGGTTTCCTTTCACACTCATGTGAACATTGTTACTACTATGTATGAGATAGCAAAGTAAAGGCCAAGAACAGGGAAAGAAGTTGAAATAACTTCAAGATGCCAATAACATTTTGCAGAGTATGAGATCTTCCAAACTGTAGCCACCAAAGTAGACAACTATAAGCAATTGGCCTACTCTCCTCTTGGGTTGACCTGCTTCCATAACATCTTTGGGGATCCAGAAGAACACTTTAGACATGCCCCCGGACCATCCCATCTTGCAAAACCATCCCTGCTGAGCCTGTGTCACAGCAGACAAGTACATTTTATCTGAGTGCTTTGCTCTGTGGTTCATCTTCAGGTTCATCTTAATCATGATGAGGTGAAGGACATGCGTCACTTGGCTCATCATCTATACTCAGCTATATACTCAGGGAAGACTGCCAAACTGGTTCTTGAAGACTATTTAACAGAAAAATGGATATAGTCTTAAAACTCAGGGTTCAAAATTAATTCCTACTAGCACAAATAAACCTATGAAACCAAGAGTTTCAAGTGTCAATGATCAGGAACAAATTTTGTTATGCAAAAAAAAATTTTTAAGGTATTTTAGACAGATTACAATGATATAGGCACCTTAAAAAAGTCTTTGTAACATGGTGCAAATCAAGGATATTATGTCTTTTCTCAGAAGTCCTATTTATTTACCCCAGAGCCATGAATGTGGTTGTGAAATGAACTCAGGTCCAGTTTGTAGATTTAAGATCTGCTGATCTGCATCACTCAAGAAAGAAATTTGCTCTGTTTATTAGCTCCCCTCAGTGGTTGTGTCACTTCCAAACTAATTCTCCAGGGATGCCAGTGATATGGACTCTACATGATGAAAGACATGGTGACTTATAATGATGTCATTCATTCTGAAGGACAACTCAGTGCTACATGAAGAGAACATGAGAAACTTTACAAGAAAATGGGGCAGTCATGCAGTTCCTAGGAGAACCCCATGTGTTTGGACTAAAAGACCAGGAGTGTAGGAAAGCAATTCTATTTCTGTAAGCTTTTCCATTTCCATTTTCTGTTTCTTTCCAGTAAAAGAACTGTTGGGCTCTTAAGGTATCTGTCTTTTTCTTTCTTTTTTTATTTTCTCTTTCTTTTTTTTAATCTTTAACATAGATTTTTTATTTTTTATTTTTTCCTTTTTTAATAATATCTTTATTTAAGCACCATGATTACAAACATGTTTGTAGTTGAGTTTCAGTCATAAAAAGAAAACCCCCCTTCACCAGTGGAACATTACCACCACCAAAACCCCAATCTCCCTCTTCCCCCCACCCCCTGCCTATATTTGAGACAGGCATTCTACTTCTCTCACTCATTACCATTGTCATGATAGGTGTTAGTGTAGTTATTTCTGTAACTCACCATTCTTTGTGATAAGTTTCATATCCTGGGTTGGTCCATCCAGACCTCATCTCTGTAGTCTCTGGGTATTATTACAATAATGTCTTCATTTTTTTTTAATTCCACAGATGAGTGAGACTATACTGTACCTGTCTCTCTCCCTCTGACTTATTTCACTCAGCATAATAGTTTCATCCATGCAGAGGAAAGTTTTATGACTTCATCTCTTCTGATGGCTGCATAATATTTCACTGTGTATATGTACCACAGTTTCTTTAACCATTCATCTGTTGAAGGGCATAGTGGTTGTTTCCAGATTCTGGCTACAGTAAATAGCACTGCAATGAATATACGTGTGAGGAAAGCATTTTTGTATTGTGTTTCTGTGTTCCCAGGGTATATCCCTAAGAGTGGTATAGCTGGGTCATATGGGAGCTCAATTTACAGTTTTTTTGAGGAATCTCCATATTGTTTTCTATAAAAGCTAGACTAGATAGCATTCCCATCAGCATTGAATGAGAGTTCCTTTCTTTCCACATCCCCACCAGCACTGATTGTTCTTGTTCTTAGTGATGTGTGCCAGTCTCTGTGGTGTGAGATGGTACCTCAAACTATGAGGCATTCCAATTAGTTTGGATTTGCATCTCCTTGATTAGTGATGTGGAATATTTTTTCATGTGCCTTTTGGCCATTTGTTTTTCTTCTTTGAGGAAGTGTCTGTTCATTTCATCTTCCCATTTTTTAGATGGAGTTAGATTTTTTTTTCTCTTAAGTTCTATCAGTACCTTGGATATCTTAGATGTTAGCCCCCCTTCTTATGGATATTAGGTGGAGTTTCTCTCATTCCATGGGTGGCGTCTCTATCCTAGTCACTATATCCTTTGAGGTGCAGAAGCATCTCAGTTTAATGTGATCCCATCTGCTTATCTCCACTTCCATTTGTTTGGAAAGTGATGTTTCCTCCTTGAAGATGTGTTTAGTCTCAATGTCATGGTGTGCTTTACCTACATGTTCTTCTACTATATACCTTATATTTTGGGTCTGATATCAAGGTCTTTAAACCATTTGGATTTGACCTTTGTGCATGGTTTTAGATGGAGGTCTGAATTTGCTTTTTTGCATATGGCTGACCAGTTGTCCCAACACCATTTGTTGAAGAGGCTTTCTTTGCTCCAGTTTGCATTTATTGCCCCTTTATCAATGATTAGTTGACTGTATATCTGGGGAACAGATTCCAATTCTTGTCCTATTAATATATGTTAATAGATATACATCTCTGAAGAAAAATAAGTGTTGTATAGTCAAATATATTTAGAAACAACAAACTTAAACCTATTTTTAAAGAACTTTTTGAGCTTTTAATATGCTAACATGCCTTGATGCTAGCAGGTGGGCAGAGCATAAACCTTTTCTAAGGGTAATTGATCACAAAGTTCTTTTATAAAGGCTTTGACAGAATGGTTGACCACCAAAGTTATTTCAGGAAATGCTATTTTCTGAATGGATATAAATGGATATGATTGGAAAGGAGTAATAAAAAGAAGTTTTCATTTATTGAGATCTTGCCATATGTGTTATATAGGCATTATCTCATTTCATCCCTAGGAATGCTGTCTCTCTTGATTGTTAGGAATGTTGCAATGTAAGCAGGTTAAAGAGTTTACTTTTGGAAAATGGAGCGAAAGCTCAATGAGCTAAACACAAGTTTTGCATGCAGGAGGTCCTGGTTTGATTCCTGGCACTGCATGGAACCCCAAACACAGAACTAAGAGTAGACCAAAGCACCATCAGATGAGCCCCTCCAAAAAAAAGGAAAGAAAAAATTTGATTTTTGATGTGTGTATTTATATAATCAGTCAGTTTTCTAGTATATTGTATGATTTAAAAATTCAACCACTTTACCTCAATTAAATCTTGGAATCACTAGAATTTGAATTTAAAATAAAACTTTCCTAGAATCAGGGAATTTTAAACCAACAGGGTCCATCAGAGGTAGAATTCAATGCTTCCAAGAAAATGAACTTATTTCTTAAAAGAGAAAAACTAGAGAAAAGCCAGGACTAACCCAAGAATAGTAGTCCTTGATCTATAAGACTGGGGGGAAAACTCAGAGCATATTGCTTCATTTCAGCGTGATTTCCTTTCCAAAGACAACTTTGCTGGAATTTACTCCATGGAAGAAAGAGAAAGAAGGCTAAAAACAGTCAGGACTCTTTCACTTATAAATGTCTGAAAAATCCACTCCTGCTGACTTTAGCAAAAGGAGAATTTGTGACTTCAGTAACTAAAATATAAACTGGGCATGGGTTCAACCAGTTGAACCATTTCTCCCAGTCTTAACTCTTTCCATTTCCCTGTACTCACAAAGAGTTTCTCCCTTAGCTTTAAGTGACACAAAATGCTATATTTTCCTACCTTCGAATCCAACATAAAAATTACTCTTCTTACAACTATTGAGTCCAAAGTCCTAGATCTGACATATTGCATCATGTGCTCATTACCAAACAAAACCTTCAAGCCAACATACTTAGGTTTCAAAACATAAGACAATGCTCCCTGTTGCCAAATTCCCCCCTTAACCTAGGAAAGTAGAACTCAAAGCATAAAAAAAAGAGGGGGGGAAATTTACTTATGTAAAATTAATGTCAAGGTCAAATAATTATATTAAGACTTACCTTGAAGTATTGTTATAAGAATTTAAGAAGAAAGTAGTGTTTGCCATAATCACTAAAGGATTGTAGATGCTCAGCCATTTTAATTATCTATCTTTATACCTTAATAGTCATAAGAGATTGAATACTAATAGGATTCTTTTGCTATCCAATTCTGTTCCCATCCAAATGTGCTCATAATGTTGTTCTTGATGGCTCTATGCTCAAGGGATCTTATACAACCAACAGATGCTGTACACAAGACAAAAATCACAACAATGGTTAGGAAATGGTAGCAACATTAATCTAAGAACTGTTTCTTCAAAATAAAATAAATTTTACCCCATAGAACAATTTTTACACCTTGGCAATGCCTTTTGTAAATGTCAAGGATATAACAGCCTATAAGAGCCCAGAAATCAGACCCTGAAATGAATGTTCAAGCAAACTTCCACAAAAGGCCAAGAGAATTACTTACTCAAGGGGAGGAAAGGAAAGGCTGTTCGAGAGGTATTTGAACCAAGAACTGCCAATCACACATTCACCTATTTTTAATTTAAGTACTAAAGGAAACTAAATTAGAATGCGACCAAAATAAATCACACCATTGCCTTCAGTGACCATTTTGCTTCAGTAGTACCTAAGAAATAACTGAGGCTATATATATATACATCATTCTCACTATCGTCATCACTAGACCTTGGAAATAGTGAGATAAAGACTTGAATTTTTGGAATAAAAAAAAAAACATTTTTCTACATATTAAAAATTACAAAAAAATCTTGGAAGCACTAAAGGGAAAGCATTTTACATTGGGAACAAATATGAGAGAAACTATAAATTTCTTATTGATGCAATAAAACCCAAAAATATTGGAATAAGATATCCAAAATTGTATCCAAAACCTATGTAATCAACAAAACATGTTTCCCCTTTGTTAGAATGGACTATGTATGGTGACTTGGTTCCGAAGAAAACAGAAGGCTGGGGAGAAAGAAGAGCATTACAGTGTAGTTAAAGTAGGACTTAGAGGTCAATTTTCTAGAGAGATAACACAATGGGCTGAGCATATGCTTTGCATTGGGAGACCCAGGTTTGCTCCCAAGCACCACTAAGAATGACCCACAAATATCACCAGATATGTGGTCAAAAAAAAAAAAAGCACAATTAAACAAATACAAAAGGTCTCACATCAATTATCTAAGCTTTCTCCTTAAGAAATAGAATTAGACATGGGCACGGCTGGGCTCAGAATACTCCGCATGCCAGGATTTCTGGGTCTTTGACTGGTATGTTGGGGGCTCTGGGCAGGACAGCTAGCCACAGGCCCCCTGGGCTGAACACCTAGTCCAGGGGACCAAGATCCCCCCAAACCTGGTGGGTCTTCAGGGCCACGCCTGGTTAATCAGGCCCTGGGGGGAGGGGGGAGAAATCCCTCCCTAGGCAGCCAAAAACTACAGAGGCTCGGCTGGGCCCAGAACACTCCACATGCCAGGATTTCTGGGTCTTTGACTGGTATGTTGGGGGCTCTGGGCAGGACAGCTAGCCACAGGCCCCCTGGGCTGAACACCTAGTCCAGGGGACCAAGATCCCCCCCAAACCTGGTCGGTCTTCAGGGCCACGCCTGGTTAATTGGGCCCTGGGGAGAGGGGGGAGAAATCCCTCCCTATGCATCCAAAAACTACAGGGGCATGGCTGGGCTCAGAACACTCCGCATGCCAGGATTTCTGGGTCTTTGACTGTTATGTTGGGGGCTCTGGGCAGGACAGCTAGCCACAGGCCCCCTGGGCTGAACACCTAGTCCAGGGGACCAAGATCCCCCCCAAACCTGGTCGGTCTTCAGGGCCACGCCTGGTTAATCGGGCCCTGGGGAGAGGGGGGAGAAATCCCTCCCTATGCATCCAAAAACTACAGGGGCATGGCTGGGCTCAGAACACTCCGCATGCCAGGATTTCTGGGTCTTTGACTGTTATGTTGGGGGCTCTGGGCAGGACAGCTAGCCACAGGCCCCCTGGGCTGAACACCTAGTCCAGGGGACCAAGATCCCCCCCAAACCTGGTCGGTCTTTAGGGCCACGCCTGGTTAATCGGGCCCTGGGGGGAGGGGGGAGAAATCCCTCCCTATGCATCCAAAAACTACAGAACCGCGCGGGGGCACTAGCCCCCACGCGTACTTCATATATTAAGAGTATTCCTTACTGATATGTTACGTTTTACGTATCCAGAACCTTTATTTTGTATTGTGCCCTTTCCCACATCCCTACAAAGCTCTTTTTTATTCCTTTACTCTCTATCCCCCCCAAACATCTCTAATCTACATTACTCTTTTTAATCAGTAGTGTACAAACCTTATCACAGACCAAAGCCGTGTATTGTGTGTAATAACCCCAAACTGTTTCAAGAGACATAAAATGGACACGTATTTCTTTAGAATATTTTGTGTTTTTCTCTGACAGCTATAATTCTTACTAAATGTTGTCTTATATAGTGACGATTCTAACCACTTTTCATCTTCTCTTTTTGAGCTGTTTAACAAGGAATCTTAGAGAAAGAGTCCCCCAGATTAATGCTTATGATTCAACTATAATTGTTCTTATCACCCCCATATGTGCCAAGAACACCACGTGGCATTGCTCCTTTTTTGCATAGGCACATTAAAATGGGAAAATACTATACATATAAATAAGATCCTATCTAATAGAGATTGGTACAGGCAAATCTTATAGTGCAAAGGGATCTTACACCCTGAACATTGACATAACGACCTGGCACAGACCTCAGAAGAAAGGGCATTTCCCTAAACCAGGGAAGCCATCCACAAAACATCCAGGCTGGTCTATAGCATCACTTGGAAGCAATCCTCTACCAAGGAAGACTTTACACTGCTCAGACATTGTCCTGCTCAAAAGAGACTTCCATTAACACTGAGAAGACTTAACAACAACAACGACCTGCTTACAGGACAGGGCTCCCTGCATTGACCTTTGATTGTGAGGTGAAACCAGAGGACGCTCTACATCCTGACTTCAATGTTGGATATACAGATTCCAGGATCTTTAATACAGAAGCTTGATACCAACAACAGAGACTGTGTGAAAAATATAAGTGTGTTGGCACTACGGACAATGTCTTGGATTGGACGATCTAGCTTGCCTGGAGCCTAGAGTTGGTCTTGTGCCAGGAACCTTCAGGGGTCGGGTCTTTTTGTATTTAGGCCAAGGTTATTTCTTTCCATGTCCCTCATATTTTGGTGGGCCTATGCAAACAACAATTGCCACTCTAACACCATTTTTGCTGTGCTCCTTTGACTCTAATCCTTAAAAAGAACCCAGTTAAGATTTGAGGTTAACTTAAGCTAATATGCGTGAATATGGAAATGTAAAAAAAAAATGCTATGCCTGTAATGTTTAAGGAGTTATGTAAGTTTTATGGCTTTAGATTGCCTTGTGTGCTGTTAAGAAATATTATAGTGTGTTACAATCTTAATGTTCTTTGGATGAAATTTCAAAGTTGGGATATGAGCAAGGGGACTTCTGAGAATTATGTTATGTATTGTCCTTCCACTGTAACTTTACCTTGTCCTCTTTCTTTGCATCCTTGTTCTCATAATTAAAAAAAAAAGAAAGAAATAGAATTAGAGGAGCTGATTAGAGGAAAGTATTTGCAAAATATAATTCTTGCAAGGACTTAGACCTAAAAATTAAGTGTTGGTGACAATGCAGAACACCTAAAATTTTCATGTTTGCTGATACCAAAATGAAATCATAGGTTAGGGAAAAAAGCTGCAGTTTCTCAAGAGATTCAAATACATACTTTTATACAATTCAGTAATTTCACTCTAAGGAAAAATAAAAATACAAGTTTCTATTATTTATTGCCATCATCAAAAATTAAAATAACCCAAATGCTTATCAACTGGTGAATGTATAAACAGAATGTGACATTATTCATCCAATGGAACATTGCCAAATAATAAAAGGGAGTGATCCTGCCATAAAAACTTATTTGTTTTGTTTTTGGGCCACACTTAGCAATACTCAGGGATTACTCCTGGCTCTACAGTCAGGAATCACTCCCAGCAGGTTTCAGGGACCATATGTGATGCTAGAGACTGAACTCAAGGCTAGCACATGAAAGACAAAACACCCTCCCTGCTGTACTATCACTCTGATCCTGTAAAACAATCTTATCACAAAGAATTAAAAATGAAATATATTTTAACTAAGGTCTGGAGTGATAGTACACTGCGTAGGGTGTTTGCCTTTTACTCGGCAGACCTGGGTTCAATCTCCAGCGTTCATATGCTCCCCCGAGCCTGCCAGGAGCGATTTCTGAGTGCAGAGCCAGGAGCAACTCCTGAGAACCACCGGTTATGCCCCCCGCCCAAAAAAAAAAAAAGAAAAAGAAAAAAATGTATAATTTAACAGAAAGATGATTGATTACTTTTGAAAAATAGGCACTAATGGCATCTGCTTTCAAGAGCTGTGTGTGACCTAAGAAAGCCTCTCTTTGCACTCTATTTTGGTGTAACCAAGAAGTCAAGAAGCAAACGTGTTAGATCCTTGAAAAGACTTTCATTTGAAAAAGAAAGTTGCTGATTGTTTATTGGCACCTCTGGGGGCTTGATGGGAGGAGGCTAGAAGAAAAGATGGAGGATGGACGGAGAATGAGACCAGAGGGGGAGAATGAGACCAGAGGGAGAACATTAGGTGTGTGCAGAAATTTCATATGTCAGAAAAGGCTCAAAAACTGTCTAAGATCAGGAGTGGCTAATGCTGAAATGCTTTTCATTCCTTAAAGATATATTGGACCGTATCTGTGGCCAGTTTTTAGGATGCATTAGTCAATAGAGTAATAAATTATTTGATTGATATAGGGGACAAGTCGAAGTTTTTCTCTACCTTCAATGCACCCCACACGCACAACAAAACTTCTGCCACAAACATAAAAGGTAGTTTCAATGGCACCTGGGGGCAGGGTAGTAAAGGACTAAAGATATCATCCCCATAGGAAGTGGAAAATCAGACAGACGAGGAGACAATCAGGGGGAGGAATAAGTACAAACAGACCAGTTCCAACCAAGACCAGAGCAGAGGCTGAGTCCTGAAGTCCTGGAGAAAGAAAAGTGGTGTGAAAGAGCCCTGCGAGGTAAAGTATGGTGTGTGTTGATGTTTTGGGCAGTTCACCAGTGTTCCAGCTGCTCACATTTCAGGAAAATGATGGAATTGAGTTTAGATTTGTTTCAGCCAATGGAACATGAGCCAAAGTGGAATGTGTTGTTTTCTTGGGGATCCCTTTTGAAGAAAATGAATAGGCAGCCATCTTCTTTTGTTCCTCTGCCATGGCAACCAACAGCCATGCTGGCAGGGAAGGTTCTGTCAGCCGTTGTCCTTGGAGAGCAGATTTAAGGAAGAGCCCCCAGCTAACGTGCGACAAACACAGAGCAGGAGCAAGAAATCAACCTTTGTTGTTTCAAAGCCACTTAAATGTGGGGGCTGTTCACGCAGCACCACCCCGCTTATCCGGGTTGCTAGGGGCAGATTGAGTCCGTCTAAGTGGCTGTCAGCAGAAAGCTATAGGACCCAGAGATATTAGAGCTTCACAAAGATCTTTGAAAATAACAGAGTCGGCTGAAGGAACAGGGAAGCAAGTGGGCTTTCCGATGGCAGATTGGAAAAGATGAGGCCATAAAAGCAGTAAATTCAGCCCTAAGGATTCTGGAAGGTGAGGCCGGCATGACAACAGGCCTGCTTGTCTTATTCTGACGGGGAAAAGTATACAGAGACAATACTTTTGATCCTCCTAGAACTAAATCCAAGTTGCATGTGTCCTGGGGGATTTGTTTAAAGGATGAGCAGCAGAGTGAACAAAAACTGCTATCACAGTAACACAGTCCAACCGGACAGCCCTTTCCCTGACCCCATCCTAAAGGGGAAATCTGACTGCAAATAGCCAGGTAGCAGCATTCTCTGTGGAAAACAGGCGCAGGGGGCAGGGGGAGTGGCTCACCGACAGCCTTCAGACAGCCTGAGCCCAGCTTTCTTCAACACCTGCCATTTGCACAGCATTTTGATGAGTGAAATTTTTCCAAGCCTGCCTGTTCTCTGTCCTTCACATAATTTTTTTTGTTTTTGGGCCACACCCGTTGACCCTCAAGGAGTTATTCCTGGCTATGTGCTCAGAAATCGCTCCTGGCTTGAGGAGGCCATATGGGACCCAGAAATTGAACCCAGGTCCATCCTAGGCAGCTGCGTGCAAAGCAAACACCCTGCCTCTGTGCTATCGCTCTTGCCCCTTCACATAATATTTTTAAGGGCCTCCCTTTTCTTTGTTTAATTAAATTTATTTTAAGTAAAGTGAAGAGACTAGGAGAGATTAAAAGAGTAAGCACACATGTCCCACTTCAATCCCATCTGGCTTTCATTTTTGACACCACATAGTCCTTCACTATTCCTGGGGTTCTGGAGTAACCCTAGAATGGCCCAGATAATCAATTCCTTCCAGTACAGGGCCCTTGCACTAAACTAAGAATGGCTGATAACCCCCACTTGCAAAAAATTTAAGATTGAGGATGGTATCATGTCATAAATTTAAAAAAAGGAAAAATCCCCATGCTGATACATCCATAGTAAAACAAAACAATGCATGATATTATTCCAGTTTTTCTCTTCCTCTACTGAAAAGTAAGAGTAAAACTTAGAATACTAAAGACTTTGGGGAGTGTGGAGTATTGGGATCAAAACATCCCCACCAACCCAAAGGTTAGACCTTGCATCAACAAGCCCTCACAAAGGTTCGACTTTCCCCAGGCTGCTTGCACCCAATACTGAGCACACTGAGACAATGTCAGGGTTCTGCATTATGAAAGGCTCCCAATCCAAATCTCTCTTGCACAGGAATCAGGAATTAGATCCACACAGCTCTGGCAGTTCTGCCAGTCCCCTCCCTATTGTCCTTGAGTCCTTCCCCCTATAAATCTGTATGTTTATTCTTGCCACACCTCTGCTCAGAGAACTTCACCTCACAAACCATTAGAGAAAAGCAGAGAAATGTCTCTCTCTGCAGTTTTGTTCAAGGATCAGTTGCTTCCAATAAATCTGGAAGAGTTCAACTAATCATCCTGAGTAAGTACAGTGCATTTGGGACATGAGAGACAGGAGGAAAAGCCCCAGAAAAGAATGTGGGAAATGGGACCCGGAGAAATAGCACAGCGGCGTTTGCCTTGCAAGCAGCCGATCCAGGACCAAAGGTGGTTAGTTCGAATCCCGGTGTCCCATATGGTCCCCCGTGCCAGCCAGGAGTAACCCCTGAGCACTGCCGAGTGTGGCCCAAAAACCCAAAAAAAAAAAAAAAAAAAGAATGTGGGAATTAAAGATAGTAGCAATAAAGTTTTGTAATATAAAAAAAAATGTAAGGGCTGTGTTTGTGATCTTCTACCAAATATTAGGCAAATGTCTCCTTATTGCCTACACCCCAGCTCAAACATTATTTGCTCTGAGAAATCTTCCCCTACCTACCCAGCTAACATCAATCTTGTCTTTGCTCCTTAATGGGCCCCATTAGCTCCCTCTTTCCAGAGAGCACATTCCCTGTTGCATTGGGAAGAGCATGGAGTCAGATACAAAGAAAAGTTAGGTTGGAAAATCAAAGCTTGAAGGGAAGATTACATAAGAAACTTCCACTTCCCTTTCAAAGGTCTCTTGATCCAGATGGATAGACTATCTCTAGATTTTTCTCCAGTCAGGCAGAGGTCATTTGTCACTCTCTCAACTTAGCATCACTGACTTAGCCAACTTCTGATCCCCACTGCATGAAGCACAGTCACTTAAATATGTGTGAGAATCACACTCAAGCCCAGAAAGAAATCTATGGAATATTCATTTAACTGGTCCCATGTAGGAACAAATGTCCAGATTCCTCCCCTGAACCCCACTTCCACACTGCACTGATAGAACAATCAACATCATTTCTCTCACTGCTTAAACTTGATGAACAGTCTTCAAAAAAGTCTGTTCTATCTTCCAATATGTATCCTGGGGCTGACACAATAATACATATTGTGGTAGATAGGAAGCTTGATTTGCATGCAGTCAACCTGTCTTTTAAACCCTATCTCCCATAGATCCCCTGAGCCCTCCATAAGTGATTCTTGAATGCAGAGCCAGGAGTAACTGCTGAGCATCACAAGATGTGGCAAACACACACACGCACACACAAAACAATATGCCTCATTCCCTCTAGCATTCACTTGTTAGGCACTTAGAATATCTAAATAAGGGTCCATCCCCATGCAAACTGAAATATAGAGAGATGAGAAGTGTGAAGGATAGGGAGGAGCAGGAATGGCATCACACAGGTGCTGTAAAATCTCTGACACTCCATAATATTGTAATCTGGAGATAAATCCACAAAAGTGAATTAAACACCAGATGCACTCCTGGAAGATGTCTGAGGTCATTCTACACCCAGAAGAATCTGAATGGGACTTTATTCCAGGAGCATGATGAAGGGAGCCAATTACTTAAATAAGGTCAAGAATGGATGATGGGTTGAAGAGAGCAGAACTCCCAAAGACTGCCCAGAGCCTGTGCCGAGCATGACTTCAAGTCTCTAGGAAGTTGAAATATAACCCACCAATCCTGTTGCCAATTTCCTAGAGGGAAAGACACCTCTTGGGCTGTGAATCACAGTCTTGGGGGTAAGAAACCAGAGTCAAGTGTGTGTGTATAGGGGTAACAAGATTGTACAGTGTGGAAGGTGTTTGTCATGCATGCCTGGGACCCTGTTTCCAGGATCCCCATATAATCCACAGAGCCAAGGAATGATCTCTGGGCACCAAGCTAAGAGTAAGCCCTGAGCACTGCTGGGTGTGCCCACTCAAAAGAACAACAACAACAAACCTGTAGTCCATTGTTGTAATAACCAGTCTTTCTATTTAGAATATTTTTATTTGCTGGTGCTTATTACTCATTGGATGAAAGCACCTTTGGATTGAAGCATCTTTTGGATTGGCCCTTTACCTTAATTGTTCTCCACCCCAGGGTGTGGTTGTGTTCTTTCTAATAAAGACATGTGCCCCCACCCCTACCCCCAGGTCTCAGGGAGAACCTGCTCTCTATCTGCTGGCTTAATTGATAGGAGCAGAAAGTTTGTAGTGCAATTTTCCTGGACCTGTACCATTCATTCTCTTCAACTTTGTGTGGATTATTTCCTGTGTCAGTGTTTGCTCCCGGACCCATGTCTCCCCAATCCCTTGAAGGGATGGGGCCACGAGGCTTCTACTTCAACTGGCACTCAAACTGCCTCCTGAAAATTCAAAAAAAAAAAAAACCAACAATGGTGAGTGATTTGACCCTCTGGAGGATAATCACCATGGCTTCCTTCAGATGGACTGAATGTACAGTGCCCATCACCTGAGCATAGGTGCACATGGTCCCTTTTCTGAACAGTTACATGTTGCTCTGGTCTGGTCGCTCAGCTGCCCCATCACTCATGGTTAGCAGGAGTTTCCTCAGCAATGAAGGAAGTAGGAGTCTCTGAGTAGCATCCCAAAGGCTGATGCCTACCATCTTCTACCAAAAATGCTTTGTATGAGGACCTCAACCCTCAAACCTGCAGCAGCTTATCAAGGTCACTAATAGGGTAGAAGCCAAAGAGAAAGCCCGATTGGAAGTGGACCAACAGCAGAGAGATGAGCAGGTTACCCCACCCAGATTCCAGCCCAGGAACAAAGGCCTTTCTTTCCCAGACAACCTCAGCAGCCTACTACAGGAGAAGATAGAGAATTCAAGCCCAGCTGAAACCCAACTGACAAGAATCTCTTTCAGGACCGCCTGTAACTTTACTCTAAGTTAACCTCTTGACCCTATTTGCATTGGTCACTATATTCCTGGTTAAACGGTGTGTTCTACCTTTATGAATCTTAATAGCTACTGTTTTGTTCTATGCCCCCATTGCAGATAAATATAAAATATAAATATAAAATAAAAGCACTAGATTGCTGGTGCTTATCACTCATTGGATGAAAGCACCTTTGGATTGAAGCATCTTTTGGATTGGCCCTTTACCTTAACTGTTCTCCACCCCAGGGTGGAGAACATATTATGTAGCCAACTTTAGTGGTTTAATATTAGTTTGCACAGTTCTGGGAAGATGCATAATGTTGTTAGATTTTTAATGATTCTCAGATATCCAATTGGGAATGTTTCCCAATTGCTATTATGCTTGATTGTGTATATTAAGTAGCAAATTATCCTCAAATTATGTCTGCAAAAATGCTCTAATGTCTTTGTTCACAGAAGACAATAGAAAAGGAATTTGGATACGATAGACTCTAATTACAGTGCTCATTTTTAGCAAACTTATTCTCAAACTGTATTTATATATATATCTGTGTATATATATATATATGCAGAAATGGTCTTGTGATTTTGTTTAGAGAAGGTTATGGAAAAGGAACATGGATGCTATAGACTCATATTACAGTGCTCAGTATGAGAATGTTTAAATATTTTCAAATTAAGTATATCTGCAGAAAGGTTCTAAGGTTTATGTTTCAGAGAAGTATTAAAAAGTTTGTGATATGTATAAGACAAGGATATAGAAAAGCGGATTGTTTTAAGAATGATGTATACAATCTAATCTTGGAAGCTTTTACAGCCAACTTTTACTGTTCCTATGCAAAATAACAACCACTTTTATAAGTTCTGATCTGGGATTTCTAGCTCTGGTGGAGAACAGTAGAACAAAATTTTTGTAGCCTATCTCATTTAGTTTTGTTTTGAACAGAAAGGGTGAAGTTATTAAAGGACATCCAGCTATTACCCCAAAACAAAGGCATTTCCCCCATCTTCCTCTTTCCTTTAAGCCTATCCCCTTGATATGTAAAAAAAAAAAAATCACCTAACTCACTCGACCCTCCCCCCAACTGGTGGATTTTGTGGATTTTTCTCCCCCTGGAGAATAAAGAAAAGTCAGTTTGGCTTGGCACCCAGAGAGACCATGAGAAAGAAGCCACTGACTCTATGAGTCTGGCTTGGTTTATCAATTCTTCGCAGTTACCTGCATCAAACCCGTCTCTCTGGGGTGATTTCACACCTTGGGGACTTATCTTTACAGTCCATGGTAGGGTAAATAAGGAAGCCATATGGGGTACACATCACCTTTATTGCTGAAGGAAACAGGGTGCTGTTACTTCTAGTTCATCTCTGCCCATTTTTTTTCCAAAACAAGATATGAGCCCTGACACTTAAACATCGGAATATCAGAGCTGGGAGATGCAAAAATTTTTCCTCTGCAAAACATTCTTTTCTGATGATCACAACTTAACAAGGAACCTAAAGTATGTCACCTATGTTTCTCTCCTGAGCAATCTTTCTAATAATTGCTAAATGAGTGCTCTTGTTTGAAACAAAATCTTGAGAGAGAAAACTCATTGGTCCCATTTGAACTTTATTCCTATTTTAACTATATGGAAAAGTATGTACTAAATCTGCTGATGCTTTTCTATAACATGGTTCAAATGTAAATGTTTATCTGAGGCAGAATTTTTATATTAGTTCAAACAAATCTAGAGAGTGAAATGAAGATTTTTACAGCCTTGAAATGAAATCTCCCTCGTTGTCCATTAAGAAGGCATCAGGAAGAAAAGTTAGTTAAATTAAATGAAAAGAAAAAAAATTAAAGAGCTCAAAAGCATGAATAGGTAGACTTTCCTATCAAGTTTCACAGACATGCCAACACTTGACTATTATAAATAGCAGTTGGAGAAGCCAGAGGATAAATTATATAATACTGATTCAATGCCCTGGATTTGGGAAGTCTGTTTTGAAATTGTGAAACCCAAAATGAAAGATCCGTTATGTACAAAGAAATCTGATTAAGAGCATTTGTGGTTTTGATGCATTTGAAGCATCTTTATTTCTAGTCTGATCAGTGGCCATAGCCACAAAGAAAAACTTTCACTGGTTTATTTGTTGTGTAGACTGGGCACTGTAGTGCTAATTTCTCTCACTAAATTCCCACTCCCTGTCTGTGTCCAGCATGTGGCAAGGTTCTAAAAGGCAATAGCATTCTTTCTGAAAGCCTCAGCTGAGTTCTGCCCGCTTTGCTAGCTTAATACGAGCTGGTGGGGGTAGAACTAGTGACTCAAGATCTGAGATTAATGTCTCCACCTTCAACAACCCCCACCCCATGACTGATTCCTTCATTCTCCACCCAGGAGCTGCAAAAAAACCTCTGCTCCAGCCCTCCACACTGTCCTAGGGACCTCTCATACTATAAATAACATCAGCTTTTAAAATGCCCAGAATGGGACTTGGAGCAAGTAGAACATTTGCCTTGCATTTGTCTGATGTGGATTAAATCCCCAGCATCCCATATAATCCTTGAGCCTGCCAGGAGTAACTCCTGAACATCACCGATGGTGAACCAAAAACATAGTGATGAAGTGAAGTGAAGTAAAATATAAAATGAAGTAAAGTAAAATAAAGTACAATAGAGTAGAGTAGAATAGAGTAGAGTAGAGTAGAGTAGAGTAGAGTAGAGTAGAGTAGAGTAGAGTAGAGTAGAGTAGAGTAGAGTAGAGTAGAGTAGAGTAGAGTAGAGTAGAGTAGAGTAAAGTAAAGTAAAGTAAATAAAGTAAAGTAAATAAAGTAAAGTAAAATAAAGTAAAAAAGTAAATGCCCAGATGACTTTGGTTACTCAGGGAATGATAATACTTTCGTGGTCAAGAACTAAACTGCTTCCATTGTGAACACCACACCAACATAGATGTGCCAGTTTTGAGGGTCCAGGCACAAGGATCAGAGGGGTATTAGGTCTAACCCTTTATTTAAAAAATAATTTATTTATTTTAGCACTGTGGTTGCAAAAATGTTGCAGATGGATTTCAGTCATAGAATGTACACCACCCTTCAACAGTGCAACTTTTCTGCCACCAATGTCCCTCATTTCTCTCCTCCCACACCCCCTGCTTGTCTTTGGGAGAGGCGTTCTCTCTCTCTCTCTCTCTCTCTCTCTCTCTCTCTCTCTCTCTCTCTCTCTCTCTCTCTCACACACACACACACACACACACACACACACACAATCATTGTCATGGTAGTTGTCAGTGAGGTAGTTTCTCTAAATGACTCATTACTCTTTGTGGTAAGCTTCACATCATGGACTGGTCCTTTTAGCGTTCATCTCTATTGTCTCAGTATTATTACCTTGTTGTCTTTTATTTTTCTTATATTGCACAGATGAGTGAGACTATTTTGTGTCTATATATCTCCTTCTGAACCATTTCACTCAGCATAATAGTCTCCATGTCCATCCATGTATAAGCAAGATTCATGACTACATTTTTTTCTAACAGATACATAGTATTCCATTGTGTAGAAGTACCACTGTTTCTTTAGCCACTCATCTTTTGTTAGGCACCTGGGTTGTTTCCAGATTCTGGCTATTGTAACTAACGATGCAATGAACATAGGAGTTGATAGGCCATTTTTTTATTGTTGTATGTGTGAATGTGTGTGTGTGTGTGTGTGTGTGTGTGTGTGTGTGTGTTTTCCTAGGGTATATCCCTAGGAATGGTGTTGCTGGATTGTATGGGCAATCAATTTCCAGTTTTTTTGAGGAACATCCATATTGTTTTCCACAAAGGCTGTACTAAATGGCATTACACATCCATGCCAGCACTGTTTGTTCCTTTCTTTGTGATGTGTGCCAGTCTCTGTGGTGTGAGATGTTACCTCACTATTGTTTTGATTTGCATCTCCCTGATGATTAGGTATGTGGAACATTTTTTCATATGCCTTTGGCCAACTGTATTTTTTCTTTCAGAAAATTTCTATTTATTTTTTATCCCTACTTTTTGATGGGGTTAGATTATTTTTCTTGCTAAATTCTATCAGAACTTGTATGTTCTGGATATTATTTTCTTATCTGATGAATATTGGGTGAATAGGTTCTCCCATTCAGTGTTTGACCGGCTTTCTGTCCTGATCACTGTTTCTTTTGAGGTATAGAAGCTTCTCAGTTTACTGTTTACTTTGTTTATCTCTGCTTCCACTTGTTTGGACAGTGGTGTTTCCTCCTTGAAGATGTTATTAGTCTCAATGTCATGGAGTATTTTGCCTATGTTTTCATCTATATGCCTTATGGTTTTGGGTCTAATATTAAAGTATGTAATCCATTTTGATTTGATCTTTGTGCATAGTTTTAGATAGATGTCTGAGTTCACTTTTTTTCATGTGGCTGACCAGTTGTCCCTAAACCACTTGTTGAAGAAGGTTTCCTTGCTCCATTTTGCATTTTTTGCCCCTTTATCAAAGATTAATTGATTGCAGGTCTGGGAGTCATTCTTTGAATACTGAAGTCCCTAAATACTCATTGATCTGAGAGTGTGTTTTTATTCCAATACCATGCCATTTTAATAAATATTGCTTTGTAGTACAATTTAAAGTTAAAGAAAGTGATGCCTTCTGTCTTCTTTTTCCTAAGGGTTGTGTTAGAAATCTGTGGGTGTTTATTTCTCCAAATGAATTTCAGGAGTGTTTGATTCACTTCTTTGAAGAATTACAGGTGTATCCTTAAAGAGATTGCATTAAATCTATACAATGTTTTAGAAATATTACCATTTTAATTATGTCAATCCTCCCAATCCATGAACAAGATGTGTGTCTCCATTTCTTTGTGTTGTTTCTTGAAGTAGTATTTAGTAGTTTCCTATGCATAGGTCCTTCACCTCTTTAGTTAAGTTGACTTCAAGGTATTTGAGTTTCTGTACTATTGTAAATGGGATTGTTTTTAATGTCTACTTTTTCTCTTTCATTATTTATGTATAAGAAGGCCATTGATTTTTGCTTGTAATTTTGTAGTCTGGCACTTTGATATATAAATCTATTGTTTCTAGAAGCTTTTTGGTAGAGTCGTTAGGATTTTCTAAATATAATATATGTCATCTGCAAACAGTGAGAGTTTGACTTATACCTTTGTTCTCTGGATGTCTTTGATATCCTTTTTTACCTAATTGCTATGACAAGTATTTCCAGTACCATGTTGAATAGAAGCAGCAAGAGGGGACAGCCTTGTCTTGTGCTAAATTTTAAAGAAAAGGTTTTCTGTTTTCTTCCATTGAGTGAGTATGATATTTGCCATGGGCTGTGGTAAATGGCCTTGATTATATTGAGAAAAGTTCCTTCCATTCCCATCTTCTTGAGAGTTTATATCATGAATTGGGTGTTAGACCTTATCAAATGCTTTCTCTGCATCTATTCATATGATCTTTTTTTTTCCTTTTGGTGCTGTGATGTGTTACCTTGTTTGACTTGCATATGTTAAACCATTCTTGCATCTCTGGAATGAAACCTACTAGGTCATGGTTTATGACCTTTTTGACAAGCCATTAGATCCCATTTGCTAGAATTTTATTGAGGATTTTTGTATCTGTTTTTTTTTTTTTCAAGGATATTTGGTATCTGTAATTCTCTTTTTTTTTTTTTTTTTTTTTTTTAGCATCTCTGTCTGCTCTTGCTTTCAGGGTGATGTTAGCTTTGTAAAAACTATTTGGGAGTGTTTCTTTTTTCTCAATTTCCTGGAAGAGCCTGAAATGGATTGGCAGTAGAACCTCTTGAAAGTTTTTTTAAAAAATTCATTAGTGAATCCCTCTGGGCCTGGATTTTTGTTTTGAAAGAAGACTTTTTATTACCATTTTAATTTCCTCTAAAGTGATAAGTCTGATATGCCAGATAATCTTGCTTCAAACTTGAAAGGTTATGAGAGTCCAAGAATGTATCCATTTCTTCCAGGTTCTCTTGTTTTGTGGCATCGAATTTCTCAAAGTAATCTCTGATTACCCTTTAACTTTCTGTAATATCTGTAGAAGCACCCTGAAGAGAAAGCTTCCAAGTGTTAGAATCCTGGGCCAGGGTGATAGTACAACATTTTGGGCACTTGCCTTATGTACTGCTGACCCAAGTTTGATCTTTGAGAGCCCATAGTGTCCCCTGAGCACTTGCAGGATTCAGTAATTCCTAAGTGCAGAGCCAGGAGTAACAACTGAGTTTTCCAGGTGTAGCCCTGTAGCATATGAAAAAGTTTCCATAAGATGATTCTTGGAATTGTATTTAAAAGTGTTTCCTTAGGATTGTTCTGTGACTTTTGCCCCACCTAACCTTTCCAGGTGGGGCGCTGTGGAGTTGGCAATAAATAGCTTGAGGGACAGGAGTGAGGGCCTTCTGTGAAAAAGCTGCTGGCTGCAGGAGGATTCTCTGGCTCTCCTTGCCCGATCTTTTAAACCCTATCGTTCTTGTCTGTGTGGATTATTATTTGCTGCGGATAAATATTACCAAGGTCTTCCCCCGAAAGGGGACAAGGGGATGGGAAGTAATTTCTCATTCTGGGGACTGTTCTTGGATTCACAAATACCCAGCCAAGATAACGGCGAAGATATCTTGCATAGCCCAAAAACAAAACAAAATTTCCCAGCATTCTACATGTTGCAAGTAATAAGAATGAGTATCTGGAGGGAAATTTCCAAGTGAAAGCACTTTCAAATATGAATCTAAAAGTTTGAGGCAGGCAAATTTAGAGGTGGTGAGTTCTTGCCTACTGGGAACCTCATATTTCCATATATACAGTTCAGAGTGATTTCATGAGTGTCCTCAGAGTTCTAGCCTTTGCTTGAGTCTCCAAAGAGCACCTAAGGGATTTGACAGGAAGTGGCTGGAAAAGCCAGAGCAGGAATAGAGAAGATTAGGAACAGTTCGGGATAAGGAAGAAGCCAGTGAGGATGCTTCAGGGGGTTCCTGCCCACCCCCGGAGCCAAGTTCTTTAGAGTATGAAAGACAGTCCCAGTGTTGATCCATAAGATGAGGAAATGGGATATCTCCCCCAACTTAGCCTCAAGAATTCACTGACAGGGTAGCCTCTTCCTGCATTTCCAGCAGTCTCTGGACAGCAGAATGGTTGGCACAGAGCTGCCAAGTGGGTTTGCCTCTTATCAATGGAGCACTGGCCAGTGAAGAGTGCCTTGAGATAGACAGGCCTCACCCTACTCCCATTTTACAGATGGAACTGTGTAGCCTGAGATAGAATTATCATGATTTCTGATATCACATGAACTGTCATTACCCAAGCACCTCTGACACCAGAAACAGTTTTGGGGGCAGCATTGTTGGAACCCATCAGAACCCCCTAGCTCTGTGCCTGGAAAGTTGTTCCTGGAGGTGGCTAGGGGACTATATGAAGTATGTGGAAAAGAAACTAGGGTTGACCATATGTGCTGCTAGCACCTTAACTAACACCTGCACTGTCTCTCAAGATGACCGAGAGAAAATCCTCTGTCGCATAGTGAAATAAAAGTGGGGAGACACATTAGGCAAGATGTGGGTTCACAAGTCTGACTTTATTGCCCATTATTCCACTGTTGCTGACGTACTTGTCAAAATGTCACATAAGAATCCTGTTTAAGGCCCCTCATGATCTGGAAGCTTCCTGCCTTCTTTTCACCTTCCTTTTTCTTGTCTCAAACAGTATTCTTTCTGAATTTGTCAAAAGAAAAAAAAAAGTCAGATAAACACAAGTCTCCTTGCTACTCAGATCAAGAGACTTTCTGACCATTCTAAGTAGAGTCAGACCCCAAGAAAAGGCTGCCATGGGGTTCAGGCAGAGCAAGAGTGCTGTAGTTGCCCCTTTCCCTGCCTGTCCCCTTATTGCTAGTCCCTATTATTACAACACTCCACTCCATATTTTTTGGAAACACCTGGCCTGGCTCACTCCTGAGATTTTTGAAGATATTCACACTACATCACTCTGTCAGCTGAAGGAGATACTAATCTTCATTTGTGAAAGCTAATATAGATATTACATTAAGGCCTTCTTGGAAAGTTTAAAAACTTTCTGATGATTCTATGGGCAATTCCTCTCCTAAGTACCCTAATCTCATGGAAGCTCACATTTCCAGATCATGGAAAAACAGATTGAGAGGTCACCTATCGTCCTCCCCTGTTATACCCACACACCCATAAACACTCATGTCAACCCTAATTTAAAATTACTCAAGTACCTCACCCTCCAATGGAAAATTTGCACCAGCTTCAAGGAGATCTATAAATGTAAAGAAATAGTAAAACAGAATAAGGAAGAAAAAGCCAATCCTTTATTCTGCTGGCTTAAACACTTCCCAAATTGCTTATCAGGTGTGTTTTGTGTTTTGGGGGTGTGTGTTTGGGTTGTTGGGGTTTTTTTGTTGTGTTGTTTTTGGTTTTTGGGGGGGGTTTTTTTTTGGTTTGGTTAATCAAGAAAATCTTTAGATATTTTATTAAAAATAAAATTTATCTTCTTTCCTCAGTAGGCTATTTCCACCTTCCTTTAACACCAAATAACACCTTCACCTCTAGCTTCTGATTTTTTTTTTAACAGATTTCACAATCGGTCCAAGATGAGTGTTATCTGCTTCCTGAGAAGATACTGGAAGCTGAGTCTGCATTTGTTCTGTCTTGAGGAATCGAGGTATGCCCTAGAGGCACTCGAGGGAGGTTATGGTTAATTAACTAATTTACTCAATCAAGTTTAACAGTGGTTTTAACTTTAATGAGACCATTACATTTTAATATGGAAATAACAGGCTTGTATCTTTAACAATCCCCATAGTCCACAGCAAATCCACCTCCCTCTTCTACCCACTCCATCCCCACGTTAGTATTGACTTATGAACTCCAGAGCCAAAGTATGTAGCCTCCAGAACTTGTAACGCATGTATCAGGGCCAAGGTGCAAAAAACCATGGGCACACACACACATTCACCAAGGCCATGGACACTTACCCAACTCAGCCTGCACATAGCAGTAAGAACCCAATACTTTTCCTGTTCTTGGAGTTTGGGCTACTGAAAACAGGTAGAGTGAGGAGGGCCACAGGCAGAAAGTTTTGGGAAACCCTGCAAGAAACACAAAAGTCGGGCCCCCAGGATCCATTTGCCCACCCCATGGCTACCATTCCCAATTTTTATCGGGTTCCTTGAAAGGCCAGTATGTCATTAATACCACGGCCTTGCAAGCTCTTAGTGAGAACTTTTATTATTCCAGATACAGTACTTTGGAAATTAAGTACAAAAAGTTTTACAGGACGGTGCAGGTAATGAATCATGAATTCTGTGCGGGTAAACCCAATGCGCCGAAACCCAGTACAGCTGTCTGAGATCTGCTCCGTGTGCATTTTGCTCCTTGTAATTTTGTCATCAATTTTCATCTTTTGTTTAAACATATTTGTCTTTTGGACAAGATAGGTCATATTTCATAGGTTTGATGAATTTTCTCCTTGGTCCAGTTTTACAGAATTTGCACTTAATTAATTGCCCAACCTTTAATTCGACAGACTGTTTTTAATGGCTATGTAGTTTCAAAAGCAGATACACAGTGGAGTTTCGAAAAAAAGTAATTGTTTTGTGTCACTTCCAAAGAAAGTCGCAATTATTAAAATGTGTAAATAATTTGTCAAATGCGCAATGGGCAATAATTAGGAAGATATCAAATAAACCTTTAATGGGTATTTTTAATTTAGTGTTCAGCAGGAATATTTCAATAATGTGACCAAATCTGTCATTTCTCTCCTCAGGACTCTAGAAGCCAAATTCCAAAGTGAAAATGCGCCTTTCGTGGCATAGACTGGGTCGACGTGGAGGTGAAATGCATAGAAGATTTTCCAGGGTGTAACAGAGCCGGGGTACCCCCTCATCTGGCAGCAAGAGTTACAAATGTGCCCATCAAAGGCAGCCGTGCAGCCATGGACTCTCCTGTCCCTGGTAAAAGGCGGGGAAAGAGGAGACAGAGGTCAGAGGCTGTCAATTCTTTATAAATGTGACAGGGCCGCCGATTGGCAAGGATCTGCTTTGTTTCCTAGCAACTTTGCGCGTGGGCAGAAGAGCCGCGTCTGTTCCCCCTTGTTATTTCTGACCATCTATTTGTCCTGTGGACTCTTGTGACCAGATTCTCCCAGCTATACGGGGCCTTCTCATGACAAGGAGGAAGAAGCTGACATGTTTGGAAAGGGAGGTTGGCCGAGATGGGGGCAGGAAAGCCATCAATTGGAGCTGTAGTCAGACTTGCAAAGGATAAGCAGGCCGCTTTGGAGAAAAGACATCAAGGAGAAAGCTGACAGGCTCCAGAGCCTGAGTGATCAGGATCTGCCTGAAAGGGTACTTGCGACTAAAGAAAAGCTTCAGCAAAGAGTATGAACAGACACCACTCTGCCTGGGCTGCCACCTCCGCACAGCCCTCCTTGCTTATGTGCCTATTTTAAAGTCAGGAGTCCACATTTCCTGTTGTATCACCTGTGTCTCCTTGTCATTTATGAGTGTGGAAGGGATTTTGGAAAGTACTTCTTGCCAATTAATTGTCTGCCTTTTATTAATTCATCCCCAAAAGGTAAAGTACATTTAGAGATTAGCAGCTGCTGATTCTGACGGCAAAGAGCTAGAGGTGCAAACCTTTTCTGGAATGTGCCAGACATTTTTCTTTAGGTTCTGGGTCACTCTTCCACACTCTGTTGTCTTCCTGGTCAAAGCATCAAAGAAGCAAACAGGTCTTGAAGGAATGAACAGGCTCAGCCCAATGCAATAGTACGTTTGGGCACTTAAATGGTGAATTTCAGAGTTTTCACCCAATCCTCAAATAACGTTTTTATTTTTCCCCTCATCATTAAAAAACTGTAGGGAAGGTGGGATAGAAGCGTAGCGGGGGGGAAACACTAGGAAACTAGTGGAGAGTGTGGTGCTAGGATATTGTATTCATGCACTCCTACATTAACAGTATTGTTAAAATATATATGCATATTTATATTTAAAGCGCCATCCTCGATTTGCGCGTTACACAAACAGATATTAGGCTAATAAGAACCCCAGACCATTATATGCAGAGCTGGGGTCTATAGGTAAGTCAATATGCTGATAGCTGACATTAGATGTGAAACAGCAGGTACAGATGTCAAAAAATGCGTAAACAAGGTAGCATCACATTCCTCTAAGGAGCATAAAGGCAAAACACAAAATGGTGGGAAGAGTGGTGGACAGGGCTGCCTGGACGGCTGAGTTAGCCCTGAATGACAAGAAGAACACACCCACTGTTTACGTGTCTGCAAGTCAGCCTCACTTCTGCCTCATGATCAATTTCTAGATTTCCACCCGCCAAAAGCCAAAGAAAGCAAAGCAATTGACTCCGAGACCCTGTTATCAAACTTGTAGGTGATAAGCACATGCCTGTAAGAATAATCGTGCCTATTAATATTACAGATTTCCAAGTGCTGTGTGGAACACATAATCCCCAGCTCCCTGCACCCCCAAGGCAAGGAAACATGAGTTACAGATGAGCAGCACCTTTTTCTTTTTTTTTTCAAAGGAGGGATTTGTTGTTGTTGTTGTTGTTGTTGTTGTTTAATTGGAAAGAGTGTGGAGACCTTAGGTCATTTTCTCTGTTGTTTTCACTGTTGTGAAAATGGAGAGCTCTCAAATTATAACTGCCTGGTCTCGCCTCTTATTTACATCCCGTTGAACTACATTAATTTTCGAATGCTACTAAAGCATTTTTTTTTTCAAAGAGAAAATAATGGTCCTCATGGACGGTCTCTTCGGGGGATGGGCAGTAAAATATCATAAAGGGCCTTGCAGCTTAATCTGTCTTTGGGGGACTGGTCAAAAAGGTAGACAATATTTCCATTCATCTCCTAATTGACTGGCTAATTTCAAAGCCTAAGGTTTGCTGGCACTTTTTCTTTATACCTGGTGGTCTTCTAGCTGGCCTTCTAACAGCTAGCTGGGAAGTGATTAGGAAATGAATTTCAATTGTCCAGTTCTAACTGGAAACTGCATTTAGTCACATTAGGGTTTATAGGGTTAAATGTGGGTTGAATGATAGCTTGGTTATTTGGTTGTAATATACAAATTCCTGGTGTCCTTTTCAAGATCTTTGCTGACTTTTCCACTAAATTTACTATTTTCTACTTTGTGTTTCTTTTCTAAAATTGGCTTATTTGAACTCAGGTACACACATATACACATACACACAATGCATTCCTCCAGATTAGAGGCCCAGACTTGGCCTCAAACTTTCCTTCTCTCTAAAGCTTTTCCCATTTCCTCTAATTTGAATGGCAGCTGTGAGAATTCTAAGGAAGATCTGGCATAAGACCTAGGAAAAGTCAGAAGTCAAATGGACTTGTTCCATTAGCTCATGCAGTTTCTATTAGAATCTAATTAAATAGTGTGTAAAAAAAAAATCCTCGGGAAAATCCAGAGAAATAGTACCATAGGTCAGGCACTTGCCTTGCATGCAGCCACCCTGGTTTAATGCTCTGAATTCGACCAGGAGTGATCCCTGAGCAGAGTCAGGAGTAAGTTCTGACCACAGCCAGGTGAAGCATCAAAACAAAACACACACACACACACACACACACACACACACACACACACACACACACACACACACCATAAACAACCATGGGAAAATGGTAAAAAAAAAAATTCTTGTAGGTATGTATCCTCCTTTCTTTCCTATTGTAGCATCAATCTTTGGGTTTCCTTCAGGGTGAGACCATATTATTTTGTTTGTTGACCTGTAACCAAATTCAATTTGACAAGGGACTTAACAATAAACAAAGACCTTTGTTCACCATTCCTTCCATTTCTGTCTGTGCTATTAGGTTCACAGATGCTGTGGCAAATGCTATGTTCATTTGACAAAAATTTTGTCACTACTGAAAAGGGGTACAGAGATGATGTCCCCATAGTCATATTTTGGAATAAGGTCCTCTATGTACCTCACACACTTGTTCCAGAGATGTTCTGCAAAATGTAAGACTTCGTTTGATGGAAAACTTAATGTCACTTCTTACAAAGAAAGAAAATTTGGTGGCAGCCCATTTGCTAATTTGGGCCTGAAAGTTGGGTATCTTGGTGCTCTCTGTTTCTCACAAACTCCTTGGGAGAGAAATGCTTTCTATTCCCAACTCTTCACACAACTGCTAAGTAAGTATCCATTCAAAGTCACATTGTAAAATGTTCGTGAAGAGTGTTCTGCAAACTATAGGTCACAAAATTCATCTTACAGAAAAGATCAGGGATTGACAAACTGTAGTTGACCAGTCAAGCACTGCCTGTTTTATATAGCCTACAAGTTGAGAATGGTGTTTACATCTTTGGTTGGACTAAGAATCATAATTTGTGACATAGAATATAATAAGAGACAAATTTAAGTGTACATAAAAAAGATATTTTTTTGGAACATGGCCATGCTCATTCATTTATGATTCTCCGTCCTGGCTTTACACAAAGGCTGAGTGTAGTTTCAACCAGAGCCATAGAATTGTCTAAGACAAAAACAATTTAATGTCTGACCTTTCACAAACTGAATCTGTTGGCCCCTGATCAAGAACTGACTACTTAAGCATTTTTCATCTATGAACCCTTTTCACTCAGTAAAGGCAATCCTGACGAATATTGCCCCAAATTCATGGTGCTTTTCATTTAGAACAAATTTTTTATCATTGTGCATTCAGAAAACTTTGAGTGTTGCCAATTTTTTTTCACAACTTTCCTTCCATATTTAGTGATGAGTTTCCCCCCATATTGGAGCTGCACTTCATTAAAAATTTAAATAGTAAACAGCAAACACCAGTGTGAAAGTGATGTAGACAGGGTAGTTTCTATGTCATAAAACTTTCCATCCAATGTATGGAGATTATGTCTGTGTACACATTCATCTTTACGATGAATCACAATTAAAAATATTTTAGCAAATGTTGGAGTAGATTTAGACCTATGCTTTGTTCTTTAAACTGAGTTCGATCAACAGTATCATAATGTAAGGTCAATGGTAAGCAAGGAAAAAATGTCCTGAATCTAGTTCTAGACTCACTGGAAAAAAATTGAAAACAGTAGTAAGGAATATAATATTTACAATAAGAATTAGTACTCTCACTTGTGTGATATTTCCATAGGAAATATCATGAGATGAAATTTTCAAAAAGATTATGAAATCTGATTTATAATAGAAAGGAATATAATATTTACAATAAAATTAATTCTATCACTTATGCAATATTTCCACAGAAAATATCATGGGATGAAATTCACAAACACACAGAGATATATACAGGTACCTACAGTTAAAATGGAGTCAGCCCCATTGTTGTTTTGAATTGCATCTCCCTGATGATTAGTGATGTAGAGCATTTTTTCATCTTTAAATGGCCATTTGTATTTCTTCTTTGAGGAAGCATCTGTTTATTTCTTCTCCCCATTTTTTGATGGGGTTAGATTTTTTACTTGTTAAGTTCTGTCAGTACTTTGTATATTAGCCCTTTATCTGATAGGTACTGGGTGAATAGTTTCTCCCATTCTGTGGGTGGATTTTGTATCCTAGGCACTATTTCCTTTGAGGTGCAGAAACTGCTCAGCTTAATATAGTCCCATCTGTTTATCTCTGCTTTCACTTGATTGAAAAGTGCTGTTTCCTCCTTAAAGATGCCTTTAGTCTCAATGTCATGAAGTGTTTTACCTACGTGTTGGTCTACATACCTTATAGTTTCATGCCTGATATCAAGGTCTTTAATCCATTTGGATTTGACTTTTGTGGATGGTGTTAGATGGGGTCTGAGTTCACTTTTTTGCAAATGGCTAACCAGTTGTGTCAATTCACACACAGAGACTGGCACACATCACAAAGAACAATCAGTGCTGGTGGGGATGTGAAGAGAAAAGAACTCTCCATCACTGCTGGTGGGAATGCCATCTATTCTAGCTTTTATAGAAAACAATATGAAGATTCCTCAAAAAACTGAAAATTGAGCTCCCATATGATCCAGCTATACCACTCCTAGAGATATACCATAGGAACATAAAAATACAATTGAAAAATTCCTTCCTCACACTTATATTCATTGCAGCACTATTTACAATAGCCAGACTCTAGAAACAACCAAGATGCTTTTCAACAGATAAATGGCTAAAGAAACTGTGGTACATATACTCAATGGAATATTACACAGCAGTCAGGAGAGATGAAGTCATGAAATTTTCCTATACTTGGATGTACATGGAATCTATTATGCTGAGTAAAATAAGTCAGAGGAAGAGAGATAAACAAAGAATAGTCTCACTCATCTACGGGTTTTAAGAAAAATTAAGGACATTATTGTAGTAATCCCCAAGACAATGGAGATGAGGGCCAGAAGAACTGGCTCACAATATAAAGTGCACAACAAAGAGTATTGGAGCAGTTAGGAAAATAATACACTAACAACTATGACAATCTTAATGAGTGAGAGAAATAGAATGCCTGTCTCATATACAGGCAAGGGATGGGAAAGAAGTGCGGGCATTGGTGGTGGGAATGTTGCACTGGTGAAGAGGGGTGTTCGGTTTATGACTGAAACCCAACTATAACATGCTTGTAATGATGGTGCTTGAATAAAGGTTTTATATATAAAGAAAGAAAACTGAATGTCACAGAGAGAAATAAACCAAGTGTGTAAACCACCATGTTTAAAGCAATTTTTTAAAAAAATGGAGTCAACCTTCACTTAAATGAAAATCCCCATGTCACCCAGAGTCAGCTCTCCTTGTACAGTGGCATCATTAGACTCAACCAAATGGCATCAGATATTGTTTAACTCTACAAATGTGGAACTCCAGAAAAATAAAATCCTAAATAGCGCTGGAACTCAGGGGCCAGCGGGATTGTGCAGCAATAGGGGCATTTGCCTTGCACACAGCAGATATAGGATAGACCTGGTTCTATCCCCAACATCTCATATGATCCCCCTAGCCAGGAGTGATTTCTGAGCACATCGCCAGAAATAACCCCTGAGCGTCACCAAGTGTGGCCCTAAAACCAAAAAAAAAAAAAGAAAAAGAAAAAGAATAAAGAAGTGAAAATTATAGTCCAAATTCAGATGTTTTCTATAAGGTAATTTAGCTGAACTAAAGCAAAGCATCTCTTTTTAACTTCAATGAGTGCTTCATTCATACATGAACCTCCCATCTACTCATCCAACACAGGATTATCAAGTGTGAAATTATTAAGAGATGAACCTATGTTCATTGTAGTACTATTTACAATAGCCAGAATTTGAAAACAAACCAAGTATATGAGAACAGATGGGTGTCTAAAGAAACTATGGTGCATCTACAAAATGTAATACTATGCAGCTCTTGGGGGAGGGGGGAAATGAAGTAATAAAATTTACTTATACATAGGTGAATAAAGAGAGTATTATGCTGGGTGAAATGAATCAAATAGAAAGGTATAGACACAGAATACTCTAATTAGTTTATGGGATATAAGAAAGACAAAAAATAGTTTGGTAATAATATCCAGAGACAACAAAGAGGAGGGCCAGGAAGACCATTTCATGGTAGGAAGCTTAACAAATATTGGTGCCATGCAGTTAGGGTGGAGAAGCAACTAGTATGACAATGATAGTTGAAACTGTTCACTCTGGACAATAACGAGGTGTTGGACAGTGATAATGTGATATGCACAGTACCCCTCCATTAATAAGAGTGCAAACCATGGTGTCTAAAGGGAAAAAAATAAAGGAAGAGGGCTGGAAAGAAGGATGGGGGAGAAGGGGAGGAGTTAAATGCAGGTTGAAGGGTGAGAGGAAAACCAGGTACACTGGTGACAGGAAATGTTCATGGGTGAATGATGGTGTACATTGTAAAACTGAAACTCAATCATGAACAACTTTGTAATCATGGTGTTTAAAATAAAGGAGGGGAAAAAGAAAAAATTATAAGATGCAGATGGCTTGAGTAAAGTACCCCAAGAATAGATATAATGACAAATAATGGTAATTGTCATCATTTTATAACTAAAAATATTGTTTCTTTATTCAACACTTATTGTCAGGCATCATACTAAGCCTTTTATGCCACTCATTTCTCAAAACAATCCTGGTTTGTGAAAATAATCATCAACTCCCCCCATTCTTTAGATTAAGATAGTGAGCCATGAAGAAGCTGAAAACCTTGCCTGGGATCCCCAAGGAAGTAAACTACTTTTAAGTAAACATTTAACCATTTTATCCGATGTTCTTCATCCACATTCTATGTCATCAATTCATGTCTACTAAAAGCAACTGAATCCACTGAACAATAAAGCAGGCTCACAGTGGTTGTTCTGTGAAGATAACTCAGCCAAAATCAAACCAAGAAGCAATGCCCTCATCATACATGCACCACCCGATTTTTTTGCGTTGACTTTTCCCCCAAATCCTATTTGCATGGTGGCCAGTCAGAAGACTTATTTTTTTAATAAGCATTTTGTGTGCCGCCTGGCTTCTAAGCCCCATGCCACTGTGAAAGCTATAGCCCTCCTAATGTGATCCATCAGAAAAATCAAGGGGGAAAAGAGCCGTGATCTGATATACAGAGTCCTCTTAAATTACACAGCAGCTACTGGCTGTCCAGAGCAGGGGAAGGCAGGACTGGTGACTGAGTGCATGGTAGCTTGTCACGTCCATGAACTGGGGAGAGGGGCAGCCCCCTGAATCATGTTCTCACACCTCCACCCATCCATCCAGACACGAGGTAGCCCCAGCAGCTTGCCTGAGATGAAGTCTGAGTAATTCAGAGGAGGCTGTAATTCTTTATAAAGCATACTCCAAGTAGTTTTGTGGACTTCTACGTGACATTTCCAAGGCGGTTGGGAAACCAGACCATTTGTTACCCAGAATCTAGATCAATATAATGTGGGGAGGAAGATGAGCAATGCTGAAAAAAAAGGAGAAAGAGTATCTAATTGAACCAGGCTGAATAATTCCGTATCCTCCAACCTCTCCAATTGCATGTTTAAAATTCAAGATTCAGAATAATAATTTCAAAAAAGCCACAATTTGGGGCAGCCCCAGACCTTATTTCTCTTCTTAGAGACTATTTCAAGAAGAAAAGAAAATAGCTTTGTTTCATTCGACAAACAAACAGAGAATAAAGAAATGGTCAGTGGCTTTCATCCCCTTTCTTCTCTCTCAAACCACCCCCCCCTTTTTTTTAACAACTGTCGTCTGCGTCACTCTGTCAGGAATCTGAAAAATTAGCACATCACCAGGACTTACCATGTGAGATTTAACTTTTGATAAACAACAAAGTGGGTTACTGCTGCGCTAGCTATTTTTAATCCACCTTGTGAGTGTGCTTTTTTTATTGCTTTATACAGCATATCTGATTCCCTCTAAAGCACCAACTAAAAAATCTATCCAGCTGTCATCTGCTGCCCTGTAACATCTATCATTGCACAGCCTGGCAGGGCGAGTCTACGAGGCAGAGGGGAGAGGAGAGAGGAGGCAGAGTCAAGGACTGTCACATGGGATGGGGAGAGAAACTTGTCACAATTATTTATGACTCTGGCTGGGGCACATAATAGGACACATAAGCCCATTGCCGTTTCCAGCACCCTGGTTCGGTGGCTCCCTTGTTGGAGCTCTGCGCAGGCTGCTCTGGCTTTACGCAGACAATTTCCTGAACAATGCCACATGCCTGGGAAGTGACAGTGACAAATACTGGAGTTGGTGGCTGCAGCTCTGTGGGCTGTTCTGAGCGTGTGGTGTCAGTGATCAGGGGAACTGCCATGGGGAACCGGTGCATCTCCTCCCACTCTCTTTTATCCCTCAGAATGGCTTCCTTCCTCCATAGGGCTCTGGGTGGCTGAGGATGTGTCCTGGGAAATGGGGAACAGGAGTGTTCCAGACCATCATGGTTACTAAGCCATGGGGAGTCTCTGTTGCAATCAGAGGCTTCCCTTCCTTGTCCCTAAATACACAAATCAAGGAACAAACTCACTTTGCATCTGTCTGTGGACTTAGGTTTCCTGTCTGCTAAAGAGCCAGCTTCTGAGCAGTTGGTTCAATGAACCCTCTGCCTCCGGATGTGTTGGCAGAAGCAAGTGTTGGATTAGATGGTCATTTTGTCCAAGGCTGTAATCTAAATCCTGCTACAGGCCCCTTTAGTTTTAGTGGCGTTAGTAGGGTCTAACCTTTGCCCCAATGTAGGAATTGAAAGGAAATTCCATCAACATTCTCTCTTTTCAACAGACCGTGGCAAACACAAGAGCTGAGCTTGCAACGTTTAAGATAATTAAACATAAATCGGAGGTCCAGCCCTATAAGTGACTCTTGCCCCCTTTATGACTCCAGCATGGCCTGACATTAAGCTGGGTGCCCACATAGAGCCCTTAGGCACCTGAACATCACCTGCCCAAACCCTGATGATGAAAACTGGTATAGACCTTAATTAAAGATAATAGGAGCAAAATGGCTTGTACAGAGCCTAGAAGCCAAATGAGAAATTAATGTAAGAAAGAAAGGGAAAAATCTGTGAGCAGATGCCCACAGGAACATCAAAATTGCCCCTGTTATATCTGCTTGTAACTTGCTAAAACAAAAGCCAGTCCCTTTCATTTAGTAATAGTGCAGAAGGCCAAGACAAGGGTTCTCCCATGACAGGTTATCCCAACCGTCATCAGGGGGCAGCATCTTATGAAGCCACTTGCTGACCCCAGGCTGTTGGTGCAGTCTGAATACCACCAACTTTAATCTTAAAGGGTATCTAGACCCAGATTATAGAATGAAGAAACAGATGGGTATCATCAAAAGGTCCCCAACTGCCCAGGAACCATTTCTCTTGTGCAACATTTTCCTGTTGCTGCTGTCATTGCTCCCTTCCTGATCTCCATCACTAGATAATTACATATTAGAATTTCATGGATACCATTGTTCTCTCCCAGGTCTTGGCTGTCAACCAAGTGATTTCAAATATAGAATTCTTCCACTGCTGAGTGGTAATATTGGGTCTGCAGAAGTGCAAGTGTGTCTACCTGTTTCATGGGTACATATTGAATTTGAATGTTTTGGGGGTCTCCCAAGTAGTGCTCTGGAAATCTGGGATTCTGCCAGAGAATCTGGTAAACGAGATTGTTGAATAAATACATCCTTGAGGATGTAATGCAGTTTGGGTCCTTTGGTACCAGAAATACCCAACCTATGTTGGTGGTTCAGGGGGCCTCGTATGGTGGTCTTCCTATAATGACAGTAGTCATCAAATCCAGGTCAAATGCATGCTAAGTATGCATAATAACCACTGTACTGCTCAAGGTCTTGAGTTTTATGTTGTTAGGCTAAATATACTCTCCAAACCACTGAAATTATACTTATACTCATCACACACTTACCCATTTGTAAATCAAAGATAGTTCAATTGCTATATGTCCTATTCCATTCACATTTTCCATCAAAATTCTTCCATATATATTATTCACTGGGAACTCTTAAAACACACACTCTTTTCCATTCCCAAGGAGGGGAGGAGAGAATTAACCTTTTCACTCTCCAGGAAGGAGCACTATATTTTGAACCATGATTGACGCATTAGAGGGAGAAATAGCAATTGAGAGGCTACATTCCTAGGCATAGCATCACTGTGTGGAATGCCCAACAGGCTCTTACATCTCCAGTTCAACTCACAGTGAAGTTATCAGCACTAGGATGCTAACTAATGTCATTCCAAAACATGCATGTTTCAGGCTGGAGAAATAGCTAGGCAAGCTGAGTGCATGCTTTGCATGAAGGAGGCTTGTGTTCAGTCCTTGACATGGACCTTTAAGCTCTGACAGGAATAACTCTTCAGCATGGAGCCGATAGCCACAAGTACAGCCAATTGTGGCCACTAAATAAAACATATAGCTTTATCTCCATCATCTTTGGAAACTCATTTATTGAGCAGGTATTGGTTGTACACCTACAGGCAAGGATAGTGACCAAGTCAGGAATGAACAATTTTGCTCTCTAGGAGTTTTTGCCACAATGATTTTTTTCATTGCAGAGGGGGGAAGTGCACTGTATAGGGAATGCAGTCTGCAGGATGAACGTTTTGAACTCAAGACCATGACCTGTCCATTGGGAGCAGATGAGGTTTCTCTTGAGAAATAATAATGAAGCTCAATCCTTAAGGACAAAATGGAGTCACTTTCCTAGCAACTTAGCATCTCTGCTGGGAAGATTAATTAAAGTCATGTAAGTAGAGAAGGAACCTTATAAATGTCCAAAGGATTAGTTGGTACTGTTGCAAAAGGAAAGAAAGGTGACTATCTACCTTTAGTGTCATTAGAAGTACAGATCAAAGTCTTTAGAATCGTCATTTGAAGTCCTGACTCTGCTATTCACTCCCCACAGGGAGTCATTACTTCATCACAGTCATTACTTCATCAGTTGCATCACCATTAAAATCAATGTAGCTGATTAATCTAAAAAGCATTGCACATGTAAACCTGTTAGAACTCTCCCTGGCACTTCCACCCCAAAAATGATTGCTCTGGACAAGAACTGGGTGCTGAAAAGAAGTAAAGTAATATGCATGATACCCCCTCAGTAACAGTATTATAAGCCATAGTGCCTAAAAGAAAGAATAGTAGAGGTGTGTGTGTGTGTGTGTGTGCATGAGAGAGAGAAAGAGAGAGACAGAGACAGAGACAGAGAGAGAGACAGAGAGAGACAGAGAGTCAAATGTTTGCCAGAGGCAGGCTGTAAGGTAAGGGGTGGGGAGAAAGGAGGGAAACTTGGGAATTGGTGCTAGGGAATGAACACTGGTAAAGGCATGGGCATTGGAACATTGTATGACTGAATTTCAACTATCAACAGCTTTTTAACTCTGTATCTCATGGTGATTTAATTTAAAAAATAAAATAAACTCTCCCTGTCTTCAGTGTCAAAGTGCTCCCATCCACAATCTCATTAGATCCTGCAAATACCTGCTTATACAAGTGTCAGATCTTCATCTCCTCATCCAAAAAAAAAAAGAAACTGCAGATCTTTCATGTACTCGACACGTATGGTGAATGTGGGTGTTCTGTGTCTAAAGCCCAGCTCTCCAGCACAGCACACTGAACTCTCTCAGGTGTGCCAGGGATTGCAAAACTAGAAAACCTTCTTTGGGTAGAACTGGATTATCTGCTCTATAATCACTAAGAAAACTATGACCCAAGGGCCAGATTCACCAATTTGCCTATTTCAAATAGTTTCTTCATTCATGTATTAGTTCTGCTTTCTTTTACCAATAATAACAGAAAAATCACTAATGGAGATCATCAGGAAATCTAAATTAGAACTTTTACTATTATTATTTTAATCATAAAGTATTACCAGTCCAATCTATACCACTTTTACTAGAATAACTCCTAAATTATTATGTGTGGCCAGATAGGAATGCTGAGTAAAAGCTACCAAAAAGGACGTTTCATGAAACAACATACCAATGGTGAGGATTTCTGGTAGTTTTATTACTATTTAAAATTAACTTATAACTTTTATAAGATAGTAAGAAATTATTTTTGATTTTGGCTGTATATTTGCATATTTTACATATTTTCTCTACATATTATATATATGTATAGTTTCTAGTGAAAATATACAGCATCTGGCATGTTCTTCTTTTTTTTTTTTTTTTTTTGGCTTTTGGTTTTTGGGTCACATTCGGCAGCGCTCAGGGGTTACTCCTGGCTCTAAGCTCAGAAATTGCTCCTGGCAGGCTCGGGAGACCATATGGGTTGCTGGGATTCGAACCACCAACCTTCTGCATGCAAGACAAATGCCTTACCTCCATGCTATCTCTCCGGCCCCTGGTATGTTCTTTAAAATATAGAAGAAAAGGAAGCAGATGAGAGTGGGGTAGGGATTAGAAAAGCAAAGATGAAATGAAATTGACAAAGTGTAAATAATTGTTGAAACTGGGCAATGTGGCACAAAGGGAAGCATTATACTTTTCCCTTAATTTTCATGTATGTTGGATAATTTCTATAATAAGTTATATTTAAACAGAGAATTTTAAAAGGCTAAATTAACTCTTTATTCAAAAATCTCATCTTCTTGCAATTATACATATTTGTATTGCTTCAGGGTTGAGTTGATTATCTGAAGATATAGCCCAAATGATTAATCATGTGATTTGCTACCTCAGGAAAGGGACACCTCTGACAAGGTTTCCCAAAGAACTCATTGTTCATCTTTGATTTGGAAGGTTCACCCTTCTCACCCTCCCATCCACTTCTGCTCTTTCATTCGCACATTTTTTAAAAACATGGTATTAAATATTTAAAGTCATTTAGAAAACTAAAGTTCATTGTGGTTCGATGTCTTACAACCTCAAAATAATGTTCTCCTGTTTCTTCTCACCAATTAATACTAAAATACTTAGGTGATTATGGTTGAGGAGTAATTCTACTTCATTAGGTATTCAGGTGAGACAGGATTTGGCTATGAGGCCATCCCACAGAACAAAATCAACAATGGAGGTACAGCTTAGGTTTTAAATGTTCCAGCCTGTACATTTGTATGATGCTCATTTTGTTGATTAATGTAAAAGATATTATCTTTGCCTGAAATTCACCCCATCCTGTGTTTCAGTGTGGAAAATTCTACAATAATAAATATTAGTCTAAGAACAAAACTATCATCATTTTTATCATGCTCATCTCCATCATCTCTGCTATTATCATCATCTTTATCTTCTTTTTCTGTCATTTATGCAGCACGAGCAATTCACCAATCACATGTAATTTTCTATTTCTCACAACAATTGCATGAAGTAGATGGAGTTTCTTCATATATAAATTCAACCCCAATCAACTACTGGGGGGAGAAAGGAACAAGAAATAAAGGTAGAAATCTAATGGTATTACTATAAAATTATATTTGCTTATATTCTCTTTATAGAGCTCATGCTATTCTAATCGTTATTATACATTTAAAAGCAGTTATATTTCATAGTTACATACATAAAACTTAGTACACTCTATTTTATGGATGATCAAAGGGTTCTGCCATGTCAACATTCACGACATCCAATTTGCTGCTGATGAGTTCATTTAAAAATCTGAATTCTGAGTAAATTGTGATCCCACTGTTTCTTTACATCTGATGTATGCATAAGGAAGAGGAGGTTTAAAGAGCAAGATAGCTTTGTGGAATATGTACACACAGATAAATGAAGAAAAGCTCCTATATGAGAACAAGAACAAAGCTGCTTTCAACCTCTAGTCTGTTTTCTAATAATAATTCATGGAAAAGAGAAAGAGAGAGAGAGGACTGCAAACATATAATTTTTTTTGTTTCTTTCAAACAATAAACATTGGCAAACAAGAGGACTGGGGTGAAGGTAAGGACAGCATCAGACAAACAAAAATAAGAACAGTGGCATTTCATGGGTGATGTCTTTCAATTTGTTTTTCCACACTGTGTTAGTAGAGAGATGTTTAGTGATGAGGCAATCCTGCCACAGAGGAGTTAGCAGAAGCAGCATTGAATAGATTAAAACAATAGTCATGCGGCTCTCCTAGCCCATTACCAACTTCTATCCAGAAGCCATCCTCATTGTTTTCCAATTTCTAGGTGACTATCTACATCCTGATGTGGCAAAAACAAAAATTGTTATTAACATGGAAAATAAAGGAGCTCATCAAATCTTTCGGAAGAATGTGATAATCTGCCTAGAATTTCCATATTCTTTTAAGAAGGAAAGGATGTTTGTATGGTACATACTATAGTACTGCTGAGTTCTGACATCTGTCAAAATCTTCAACCTGGAAGAAATATTGGCTGATCAGAGTTTCCAGATTTGGGAAAATTAGAAAACCTCCTTCAGAACAAGAACTTTCCCACAGGCACGGTTTGTAAGGGAGTAATAAGTAGGTTGGTGAACAATAAGCTAAGACCCCTGACAGTGATTGGATCGTGTCTTCCCAGAAAGCTCTTTTTGAGTATTCTTAAAACTGGTACAACTCCTTCCTTCTCCAAGTTCCAATAAAGTATCCCCTTCTGTGACACCCTTTTTTAAATAGTCCTAATATTTTAAAAATTGAATTATTCTTTCCTTGTCTGAGCATCTTTTTTTGATGGGGGAGGCACCTGGCAGTGCTCAGGGATACTCATAGCTCTGCTCTTAGGGGTCATTTTTGGTCATTTAGGGGACTATATGGGATGCTGGGAATTGAACCTGAGTTGACTACATACAAGGCAAATGCTCTACTCACTGTGCTATCACTCTAGATCCATCCAGTATATATTTTAAGGAACCTAAATAAAATGAGAAGAAATGATGTAAGAAGAGCAATGAAATGTGTGTCATGAAACAGTGGGCAGGACCTTTGACAGAGCTCATTTTAAGTATCTATCCTGACACTGTTTTTTGGATGCTTTGAGTTTTCTCTAATCCATCTGGAGATGCTTAGAAATAAAGATGGTATGAGTATGAAGAAAAGCTCCCTGTGGATTATTCTAGCAACAAACCGTGAAAGGAGCATATGCCCACAAGTATAAAGTGAAAAGAATAAATTTCTACTTATTGGGGGAAATGGATCTTCATTTTTCCCTTTCTGAGAATAATCCTGCCTTCCATGGGTTAAAGGCAGTTCTCCACAACTGAAACAGAAAAGCAGCATTTGGTTTTCATGTCAGAGGAAAGCTAGCCAGCCTGGACTTGATGAGGGTTGAGGTAGGATTGGGATCCAGGGAACTCACAAATGTCACCAGAAGTCACTGAAGCAACTTTTACCTCACAGATTCACTTTAGGAGCTAAGTAGGTGAAACTATAGTCACAGTGATCATGCAGCTCCATGTCTAATTTTATTGAAAGTCATTAAGACTTATATTCCTGACCAACAAAGACTTCCAGCCAGTGAGCTTACAGTGCCCACATCTTGCCTTCTAAACACTATTTTCTAACAGTCAATAGTTGGTACCAGGGAGATAGCAAATGAAAAAGTGAAAGATGGCACCAAAATAATAATGGGAGCATAACTCAGGGGGCACTGAAAAATTCCTGATAAGATTCTTATGAGTCCCAGGTTGAACTTCCAAATCTACTGTAATATTTACAGAGAAACTGGTAAAGATTTGGGCTATAGAAAGAGATGGAGAGATAATATAGGGGTCAAGATACTTTCCTTGCATGGAGCCATTCCTTGCTTGATTCTTCATTGCATGTCCCCTGAGCACCACCAGGTGTGAAATCTGAACACAGAACCTGAAGTAAGCCCTGAGAACTTAAATATGTGACCTAAATTCCAGAATCAAAAACAAAACAAAAGGGCAAATGGCAATGCTGTAGACTCCTTTTTAAACATTTAAATTATCTCTAAATGAAAAATTTTAAAAAACAACAGAGGCCAGAAAAATAGTAAAGCAGACAGGACACTCAACATGGCCAACCCGGGTTTGATTTCCCATAATAACCCTTATGGTCCTCAGTATAACCAAAACTGATCCCTGAGTGCAGTCAGGAATAAGTTTTCAGTACTGCTGGGTGTGGCCTTAAAAAAAGAGAAGGAAGGAAGGGAGGGAGGGAGGGAGGGAAGAAGGGAGGGAGGGAAAAAGGGAGGGAGGAAAGAAGGGAGGGAGGGAAGAAGGGAGGGAGGAAAGAAGGGAGGGAGGGAGGAAGGGAGGGAGGGAAGAAGGGAGGGAGGGAGGAAGGAAGGAAGAAGGGAAGGAGGGAGGAAGAAGGAAGGTGTTGAATAAAATATTTCAAAAGGCCCTTTGGATGGTGATGGGATGAATTATTTAATTCTACAGGAAGGAAGGAAAGAAGGAAGAAAGGCAGGAAGGGAGGAGGGAAGGAAGGAGAAAAGGAGAGAGTGAAGGAGGGAAGGAGGGAAGGAGGGAGGGAAAGAGAAAAGAAAGGAGGAAAGGAAGGAAGGATGATGGAAGGAAAAAAGAAAGGAGGGAGGAAACAAGAAGGGAAGGAAGCAAGGAAGGAAGGAAAGGAGAGAATGAGTGAAGGAAAGAAGGGACGGAAGGAGGGTAGGAAGGAAGAAAGGAAGGAAGGAGAAAAGGAAAGAGGGAAGAAAGGAGGGAGGGAGGGAAAGAGGGAAGAAGATGAGGAAGGAGGAAAGGAAGGAAGGAGAGATGGAAGGGAAAAAGGAGGAAAGGAAAAAAGAAGGGAAGGAAACAAGGAGGGAAGGAAATAGGAAGGGAAGTAAAGAAGGAGAGAAGGAAGAGGGTAGGAAGGAATAAAGGTGGAAGGGAAGGAAGGAGGGAGGGAGTGAAGGAAGGAGGGATGGAAGGAAGAAAGACAGGAAGGAATAAAGAAGGGAAGGAAGTAGGGAAAGAAGGAGGAAAGGAAAGAAGGAAGGAAGGAGGGATGGAAAGAAGAAAGAAAGGTGGGAAGGAATAAAGAAGGGAAGGAGGGAAGAAAGGAAGGAGGGAGGGAAGGAAGGAGTGAAAGAAGGAAGAAGGGAAGGAAAGGAGGGAAGGAAGCAAGGAGGGTAGGAAGGAAGAAAGCGGGAAAGGAAGGAGGGAATGAAGGAAGAAAGGAAGGAAGGAAGGAGGGAAGGAAGAAAGGAGGGAATGAAGGAAGGAGTGAGGGAAAGAAGGAAGGAAGGAGGGAAGGAAGAAGGGAGGGAAAGAAGGAAGGGAGGGGGAAAGGTGGCCATTTTCTTATGAATAAAAATTCTCTTATGATAAAGTCTGAGAAAGTTCACTCTTGCAACTCTTCAGAGTTCATTCATTCCTTTGTTAAAGAATTCACTTTCTTTGGATCTGTGGATGTATCAGTTCCACCTGAGAGTAGGAAGTGGGAAATTTCCTTCAACAACCCATCCATCCATGACTCAGGCTTTGAAGACACTCAGATTAAAAGAAACTATATTATCTAAGAACTATACCGAATATAAGGTTTAAAAAAATAAAGTCTCTGGAATGGAAGAAGCTGTCAAGTCTTAGTTCTAGAGTGGATTTCACTAAAGAACCAAAAACATGAAAGGTGCTCAATGGAGATTTTAAAATTATGTTCTCTTCCTGCCTCTTTTTAGACCATTCTTATGTAAAATTAAAATATTAAAATACCACCATGTTACTCCTTTGATTAAAAGCTTCTTGGTTCTTTCCAAAGTGCCTCTGACTGTATGTTCCTTTGCTTTCTCTCTCTTCCATTTGCTAATTAGGCCCTCTTCCACTAAATCGCAGCATAGCAACCACCCTCATTCTATTCTCTCAGCAGGCCAAGATATTTCTCACCTTGTTACCTTTGCTCATTTATTGCCCCTGGCTCAGATTTTACTTCCTCTTTTCTTGACCCAAGGAAATGAATGGCATAGCAAGTCATAGGGTCAGTCAGAATTCCAATAGCTGATTAATAAATGACTGCATTTTCAAAGAATCAAATATTTGTCTCAGAAAGAATGAGAGAGATTCACAAGTATTGGTATGAAAATATGTCTTAGAAAAATACTCATATACCTATTGATAGATGATTGGATACCGAAGCTGTGGTGAATATGCTCCACAGAATACTGCTGTATTCCCAGAAGAAGATGGGATCATACCATTTGGGACAAAATGAATAGAACATGAGGTGATGATTCTGAGTGAAATAACTCAGGAAGGTAGAGGTAATTACTAGATGGTTTTTGCTCATATGTGTATTATAAATAACTAAGTAAACCAGAATAAAAGAAGCAGCAAATCTCTTATACTGCGGAAACTAGAGATTACAAGAGGGGAAGGTGAGGAAAAAGTTGGGAAAAATGTATAAAGAAGTCTCTTTGTTGTTGAAGTTAAATATGAGTTATATAGTCAAATGCACCAAGAGGCATAAATATATATACATGTATATCACTCCAATTCTATAGTATTGCTTACCAATCAAGAAAAAATTGCATACAGGAGAGTAAGTTTTCTTTTTATTTTTGATACATTAACTAAATATTTTCTTCCATTATACATTGAATAATAATTGCAAGAAGATACATTTAAATAGCATTAACACTGGTTAATCAAAGGGGTATTTTATTTTTAGCTGATAAGACAATACTAAATGCATAACTAAATCTTATCAATTCTTAGCTCCTCTTGCAAATAATTGGACTGTTACCAGCAACAACAGGCATGAATGGCCACAGGACCTTCATTGTTATTGTCTGAGGTGTTGCTATTGCTGATGGTTTTGTTTTACAATAGTTTCTCATACTTCTAAGTTTTCCCATCAGTGAGGTAACAAAGCTCTCAACTCTTCCTCCAGACAGCCAATCAGCCTCACCCCTGTAAGAACTCTGCAGAAAATCTTCTCTGGGCCAGAATGGCAAAGGCCTTGGGAGGAGGGTGATTAGCCTCAGATTGGACTTTTTCGATAATTGTCAATTTCTGTCCTCACCATAGGGGCACAGGACTTGTTCCCTCCCACCAAAAGATCTACATCTCTGCATAGCTGTACAATATCTAGCTATTTTCTTTCTTATCGGTGGAATAGCTGTATCTTTATCCATAAAATAAATACATGACAGCCTCCCTATGCAAAGAATATTGACATCTTTGCATATCTGTACTATTTATATATGAGATATCTCTGTAAACTATCTTTATCTATGGAATATCTATTTACTTACATTTCCATAGGGCAACTATATTTTGCATATCTATGAACTATTTGTATCTTTACATGCTAGGCTTTTTCTCATTCTTCAGATTTCAGATGAAATATTACCCCTGGAAAGATACTCCCCCAAACAAATTACATTTATTTCCTCAATCTAGTTCAAACAAGAAGAGTGGTTCTTGAACCTGAATTCAAGTGTTAGTTCCCAAAGGGACGCCATGAGCACATTTTACCACAGCTCCTACCATAGCTGGGAGGTAGATCATGTAAAGCCTGGGTGTGGTTTCGTCATAGTGCATAATAGGACAGATTCAGATGCTACAAGCACATCTTCCTGTAGTGTATGGCCTATCGTCATGTTATAACTATCTAATGGTCATTCTGATACTTCCAGCAGCACCCTGCCTGCCTGGAGGGGGGGGCAAAGATGGGAGACAGCATCCCTCACCAAGAGATGCAAGACTCTTTCCCCACAAGAGGTATTTTGGGTGGAGAGAACAAAGAAGTACCCCCTGTATCACAATATCCACTGTCCATGGTTTACACATCTTTTTTGTTCAAACGAAAGTAACTGGTCACAATTATCTCTCTTGCTTCTGCCAGGTCATTCCATTTCATTTCCTTCCCAGCATTTAGAGTGTCTTCAATGAGCTGCTTTGTTCATTTGTGTATTTTCCCCTTCTTTTTCCTTTTTGTTCTACTCCATAAATTTGTGCTGGAAGGGAGGGAGGAATGAAGGTAGGAAATGAGAGAGGGAGGAGGGAATCGTAAACTGATGATAGGTTTTGGTTAAGAGCTAATCACACTACTACACTACTAGGTAAAAATGAATTACACTATCAATATTCCTCCTCTCCTCTAGAAGTTTAAAATCTTTTGCTCTTTAGAGTGAGTCATTTGCATTGTTTTTATGTATGTAAAAAATAAGCAAATTTTTTCACCTGGGAATCTTCAGTAACTGCTCCAATTGTTTTATACCTTTACTAACCATTTTTCTGTCCTCTCTCTCTTTCTCTCTCTCTCTCTCTCTCTCTCTCTCACACACACACACACACACACACACACACAAATTTGCAAAAATTCAATAAATAAAACATAATTTACAGCTGTCTGGGACGAAGCCTGCAATGAAGGTTGTGTACAGGGCTGGTAAATGCTGTCCTGAGTCCCCATGTCCCCAGAGTCACCACCTGTTCTTGCCTTCAGAGCAGTGCTGGGAAAACATACAAGTCCTGGAATTTAGAACTTTGCCCTCAAAATGCAAGAGAAGTTTTGTGAAAATGCTGCATCCGCACTTTGATGTGAAGCTTCCATTTTATTCCAAATGGTTATGATTTCATTACAAGCCTGCTCCATCCGCCATCAGCTGACAAGACTAAGCTTTTTATAATTAGATTACAGAAGGTCTGGCCACCAACAATATTCATCTTAGTCATCGGTTTTGTACAATCTTTCTAGGCAAAACCCTGGTACAACTAAAGTACTGACTTCTCTCAACTTTTATGCAAATTGCATGTATAATAATCCATGATACACTTTAGTATCAGTTGCTCTTCAATTTGAGGAAATGCTGATTTAAAACATAATTTAACAAATTATTCAGACTAGCATAATAAGGACAAAATTTTCCTCCCATAAAATTGTCCAAGACATTTCGACAAAGACAGCGATTGTGAAATATGCTGAAAACCCTGTAGCTTCCAGACTTCTATTTCTTCCCCCAAATAAACCATTCTGAAGTAGAAATGCCTATGTGCAGAGACTGTCCATTACAAAGAATCTATCTGATGCAATCTTTAACAAACTTCTCTGGAGCTACAATTATTACGCCAAAGACCACAGCATGAATTTTTAAAGACAAGTCTGATGCTATTAACCAGGAATGGATTGACAGCCAACAGACCAATGTCTCCTACTCAGCCACAAGCCGGTGGCAGAGCAGCCTGAGGTTCTGCCACCTTTCCGGGTTCTACCCTGTTTCTTAAACTTAATGCAGAAAGGAAAGGCCACTATGGTACCTACCTAAGTATGTTTCTCATGCTGTTTCTGTGGGGTATTAAGCTCATCTCCCCAAGGGGGAAATTCCCTGGTTTTCTTACACAGATGCTCTTTCACGAATCAAAACAAAATCATTGACTTGGAGACCTGTGCAACTCAGTGGCCTGTCACCAAATGTATAAAAAGAATCCAGAACACATGAGACCATGATGCATTGCCAAGTGCGGTACCATTTCCTGAGGCAGAGAAAGAAAGAATGCAAGTCTTTGCTTGGTGGTAAGGACATTGGGTTTTCTAATAAATATTAGGATCCCAAAATAATTAATATTTAGGTTCCCAAAGGACCTGGAGGACAAAATTATGTGATCAACCCTCAAAATGCCCAGCACTTGTGATTGGAACCCTTCTACCACTCAAAGGTGAGATATTCCTTATTAAAAGGGTTAATCATTAATCATTATTCTGAGTATCACATTATAATTAGCAACATCCCTCACCTATGTCTTTCCAAGTCAGTTGAGGAATCCAAAGTGAATCCAGACATTGCTATATATTCTCTAAGGTTCAAAAATCACCCCCTAGTGGAGCCATTTCTGTCCCTGAGATCTCACAACTGTCAAGATTGAGTGTCTTATTTCATTTTCAGTGCCCTTGTCTTATCCCCTCAGTCCTGAAAGGGCAGTTGCAAGCATATCAGTTGGATGCCATGTTTCTCTAATACAGCCAGGCAGGGAGAACTTGATCCAAGAGCCACAGGCTCTGTGTCTTCTACCCTGGATTGGGAGCAGCTTCCTGTTTCTCAGTTGGTTGAATTATGCTCAAGTTCCCAGGCAGAGCAGCTGGAAGAGATCTGATGCAGACCACATTGTTTGGTTCCCGGAACGTGATTTACACCCCCTAGATACTGAATTTTAATTTGTTATATATGTCTATTAAATTCTGCCTTCCTCCTCCCCTTTCTTAGGATGAAAAGAACATTATTTAGTGCACAATCTAAAAATCGGTTGGTTATTAAATTTTCCTTTTCGTTTAGTTTTGAAGCTTTTATGTCTCTGAAACTTATTTACATGCTGTATATATTAAATAAAGTATAATCCATAGTTTTCACAGTATTCAGAAAATGATGAGGCACTCTTTCTATGGTCTCAAGACGGAGTCTACTGGACTCCTCAAAAGAGGGAGACATTTATAGCACTGAGCTACAACTCAACAACATACTTCCACCAAAGTGGCAACTTACATGGTTATTAGTGAAGTATGTAAGACACAAAGAATAGAAATGGTTCCATATGTCCTAAATCATCCATTGCCATATTGACATCCTATGCAATAAAATATAGTCCTAGGCGATGCTAGGAGGAAAATGACAAGTACTTGTATATTATTGCATTTATCACATATTATATATTGTCATGTTTTATTCAGTAGTACCCTACAAAAGCAAAAAGTCAGTAAAACCACAAATCTGTATTTTCAATTATATTTTGCTTTAAAACTGAAGTCAACCTTTAGCCTTTAAAATAAGATGCATTCATTTGCATAATTTTTAATAAAATGCATGATTACTTCCATAAATATGGTTTCCATATATTCTATGCCTACTGAAGAAACATGTAACATAAGTTTTTATGTTTATGGCTTATTTTTATGGCTTATTTTTCTAGTTTGGGGGCCACACCCAGCAGTGTTTCGGGCTACTCCCAACTCTGTATTTAAGGGCCACTCCTGCCTATGCCAGGGATCAGAACCAAGGACTTGAACATGCAAAGTATGTTATATATCTCCAGCCTCTTTTTTAATGTAATGCTCCTAATAGGGTGAAATAGAAGATGGATTAAACCCCTTTTTGTAGACGAGAAACAAAATTTAGAGGGGTTAAGCAATTTTCCTAAAATTGCATTGTTTGCAAGCAGCAAGCTGGAATTAGAACCCAATCTGGATGTATACTGTTCAGACTAGCTCAGGATGATCACCCATAGTCCACCACCTTTTCTCTTATCAGCTTTTTTACCCCTGACATTGCTTTAAATCATATCAGTAACCTGAGAAAATCAAATCTAACTGAAAACTTTGATGCTTAGTAAAATTCTTTCTAAGCAGAATCTTTAAATTTTTTTTCCTAAAAGCTCCTATTCTTAGACTCATGGAGCTTAATAGTATTCAATACTACTTTTATTTACATAATAACACAGTACAAAACATTCCTCAGAAATTCTTCCCTCCTTCTTCTTCCTAGTTAAGTACTTTTCCATGCTTTTCTTTTTTTTTCCTTTTTTTTTTTTTTTTTTTTTTTGGTTTTTCGGGCCACACCCGTTTTATGCTCAGGGATTACTCCTGGCTAAGCACTCAGAAATTGCCCCTGGCTTGGGGGGAGCATATGGGACACAGGGGGGATCAAACTGCAGTCTCGATCTTTCCTTGGCTAGCACTCGCAAGGCAGACACCTTACCTCTAGCGCCACCTCACTGGCCCCTTTTCCATGCTTTTCTAAGAGTCCCAGTGCTTACTACTCTACCTCTCTGCCTATCCTGGCCTTAATATCAATGTTCCTACAACCTTGATCTTGCAATCTGGGTTTCTTAGCAAATGCCAGCCTCATGTGTTCACTGTTCAACATATTTCTCAGCTGCCAGTAGAGTAGGTGCTGAAAATATGTCCTAAGACAAATGTGCTCTGAGGCAGCTTGCAGTCTAATTGGGAATAGCTCAGCAAGGGTTGAATAAGTAAGAGTGCGATCTGCTATCAGATCTTCATCAAGGTCTTGGAAGAAAATTGATCCAAGAGCATAAAATTGATCCAAGAGAGGACTTCCTTTATAGTCTATAAATGGGTACCCTGGAACAATCAAATCAACAAGGAAGACAGTGAGTCTAAACCAGGGGAAAGTAAGGGAATGTTTTGGATGACAATTGAAAGTGGGCGGAAGAACTGGCAAGCAGTGAGCAAATCAGAAAGTAGCAGGAAGCAAGGTAAGAATTGGAGAAAATCCTGGCAACTGTTACTAGACTTTTAACATTACTTTCAAGGGAAAAATGGGTCTTTTCATGTTCTGTACAGTAGATGACATACATTATTAATGTAGCATTTGAACTATCATATATACTCAGCACTTTATTTGTTTGTTCTTAGGTCACACCAGATGATGCTCAGGAGTAACTCATGGCACTACACTCAAGAAATACTCCTGGTGGTTCGTGGGAGACCACACAGGATGCTGAAGATTGAAACCAGGTTGGTAGCATGCAAGGCAAGCACTCTACACAGTTGTGTTTGATGCTTTTTATATTTTGCATGAATTGAAACATAGTTTAAGGGCTTAAATACTACTGGAAATATGAAAGGAAATTGGAAAGGGGGACCTGGTTTCAAAAGTGCTCCCAAAGAGGCTGCCATATGCAAAATGTTTTATCTCTCAAGACTTCCTACATACAGTCATTGTGGACACAACATCTGTTTCAAGAAGAAATGTGAAGGTATAATATGGCACAGCACACAGTACTTCTGAGAAATATCACAGACAACAGCAATCTAGAACTTGAATTTCAACCCTCATGGCATTTCTATAATGGATTGGCTAACAACACAAAAGTCCTAGGTTCATGTCTAATCTACACTGACTGTGATGGTATTTGGAGGTGGGGTCCTTGTGAGGTAGTTGGAATCCTGAACAATAGAATTCATGTTCCCATGGGGAAAGGTCAAAGAGCTTTAGAGGACCTCAGCTCCTCTGCTGCTTGGAGTATAATGAGAAGATGAACAGATACAAATTGGACCCAGGTCTCTCCCCTGTCCCATCCATTGTTGGCCCTCCAAGCCCCTCAGGAATGATTCCTGAGCATAAAGTCAGAAGCCTGGAGCACAGCTGGGTGTGTCTCAGAAACAACAACAAGGAAGTGTGAGAAATCATTTCCATTGTTTATAAAAATCCACAGCCCACAGTACTGTGCATTAGCTGCTGAGTTTAGAAACCTTCCCTCTCGTGGATAGATCAAAGGCGTGATTGAATCTTCTCTTGAAAACTCACAGACTACCCATGTTTTGAAAAATGATACTTCCTCCATTCTGGCACTCAGGAATTACTGCCTCCTTCTAAGGTTAACGAGGCTCTTTCCTCTGTAACTCTTTCAGGCTGCTTCACAGGAATTGTTCATTTAACAAAGCCTGAGAAAACCCATATATTAAATTTCCTTAATTGTCACAAGAAAGGATTGCCATCTTTAAATGCAGATGTAAACAAAAAATAAAAATAAAAAGGAAGAAAGAAACTTTGTTTAAAAATGAGCCTGAGTTAAGCATAAGTGCAGGGAACATTTTCTGTTGGCTTTAACTGGGAAACGCTGAATATGCAGGGATTTTTTTTACATTAATAATAATAGGAAACAGTAGATAGTGGCATCTCAGCACAATTCTAATTTAATGAGAAACAATAAAATAGTTTTCCAAAGGGGCCTATTTAGGTCCAAGAAAGGGGGATATTAAAGTTTCAAGATTTATTTGACTTTCGTTAAGGTATGCTGATACACATTTTCTAAGGCTATATTCTACTCACTGATTAGATCTCTCTCTTTATAATTTTCTTACTTGTAAGGGAATTAAATTGGTAGTTTCCAAGCCAAATAACTTTTAGACAAAGTATTTAAACTCCAGTCAATTCATTTCCAGCACAAATAGGTTTGATCAAAATCCTATATAACCTGGACAGGTTATGCAGTTTATATATAATATATTTAAATATCATCAACTGAAAAACTATTTTCTCTGAGAATCAACTCCCAAGAATCAAACTATAAAAAAGAATTGACTGTACATAAAACTTTTGACAAACTAACACACTGAAACTAAATGCCTTTCTTTTATTCTAGACATGCTTTTCAACTTAATTGCACTAGTTAACCAATTTGTGTTCACCATTGCTAAGTCCAGGCATTATGCTATGGAGAAGTCAAATATTTTGGGATTTGGTTTTTCAGTTTTATTTTGGTTTGTTTGGAACTAGGTCCCAGGAATCCCTCCCAGCATTTCTCAGTCAAATGACTATCCAGACTCAGTACAAGGTAGGATCAAGAATATGGTGCTACTCTGGTCCTGTAATACTGGAGATTTAACTGGGTCACACCTGGCATTGCTTGGGGGCCTTCTAGGCTGCACTCAACAATGCTTAGGAATTATGTGGTGATCAAGTAAAGGGGATCAAACCAGCTTTTTATCTCAAAGTGCTCCTGTACTCTTCAGCCAAGGAAGTCAGATATGATGCTGACAGTGATGACAGTGATGATAAAAAGATTGATAAAAGCCCTTTCAAAAGTCAAGCACTTCCATTCCTTGCTTAATTTAACTCTGGTGTTATATGTTTTACTTCTCTCCTCCCTTAGGACAAGCAAAGAAAATGATTGGTGAAATGTGACACCATGGAGAACCACCAGCACATACAAAGAGGCCTGAAATCTGGGTGTACCACTTCTAGTGACAGTCAGGTACCTGAATGGATTAAAAAATTCTCCCAACTTTTCTAAGACCTGCCATCCTCAAGGTCTTAGACTTTGTTCTGAGTCCATTCTATTACCATCTTTTGCACCCAAAAGTGCTATATAAAGGTATTGTATTTACAGCCCATTTTGAAGGTGAGGAAAACTGAGGCACAAGTACTTGATTGTCCATGAGTACACAACTCTCAATGATTGGGCTATATTTGATGTGGGAAGTTAACCCCAAGTTCATGTATTAGCCACAAGACTATGTGTGGGCCCCTGAGTCTGTATAATGTTTTAAGTACAATTGGGGTGAAGGAGAAATGCTGTACCCTTCAAATGCCTAGTGGCAACTGTCCCTAAAGGGACATCTGCAGGAGAGACTTTGCAGCAGGCAACTTTGTTGGGGTCTCAAAAAGGACAAGTATTCTTGGAAGAAATGTGATCATGTGATCAGCTACCACCTCTGGCAGCAGGTCTGACAGCAAACAGACTGGGTTTAGGTTTAGAAAAAGAGAAGGGGCATGAGGCATTGAGAATAGTTGGAGTGCAAATGTCTTTCATTTACACAGAATGCAAATTCAAATGTGCATTCAAATGTCTGAAAAAGAGAGTGTAAAGAAGGTTACAAGATAAGGACACAAAAAACAGCTGGCATACCACTCCAAGGGACATACCTTTGGACAGTGATAACTAACCTTTTGAGCCCTAGTGCCCAAACTGCCACACAATGCCCAGTCCTCCCAATGGCCAGTCCGGCTCTGTTGCCAGGTGAGCTGCAAAGCAGACACCAGCACACTCACCTCCTGCCACACCAAATATCTTAATTACAGACCTTCCCACATGCCAGCTGCAAGGCCTTCACGTGCCACCCCTGGCACATGTGGCATAGGTTCGCCATAGAGGCCCTAGGAACACAAAAATCTAATACAAAAATACCTTCCTTATACCTATATTTATCGCAGCACTATTTACAATAGCCAGACTCTGGAAACAACCAAGATGCCCTTCAACAGATGAATGGCTAATATATATATGCAATGGAATAGTATGTAGCCCGGTATTGGAATAAAGACAGACCCTCAGATCAGTGGAATAGGCTTGAGTTCTCAGATAATGTTCCCCAGACATACAATCACCTAATTTTTGACAAGGAAGCAAGAAATCCTAAGTGGAGCAGGGAAAACCTCTTCAACAAGTGGTGCTGGCAGAACTGGTTAGCCACTTGCAAAAAAGCAAACATAGACCCCCAGTTAACATCATGTACGAAGGTTAAATCCAAATGGATTAAAAACCTTGATATCAGATCTGATATCATAAGGTATATAGAACAACACATAGGTAAAACACTCCATGACATTGAGACTAAAGGCATCTTCAAGGAGGAAACTGCACTTTCCAAACAAGTGGAAGCAGAAATAAACAGATGGGAATATATTAAACTGAGAAGCTTCTGCACCTCAAAAGAAATAGTGCCCAGGATACAAGAGCCACCCACCATGTGGGAGAAACTATTCACCCAATACCCATCAGATAAAAAGCTAATATCCAAAATATACAGGGCACTGACAGAACTTTACAAGAAAAAAACATCTAATCCCATCAAAAAATGGGGAGAAGAAATGAACATACACTTTGATAGAAAAAGAAATACAAATGGCCAAAAGGCACATGATAAAATGCTCCTCGTCACTAATCATCAGGGAGATGCAAATCAAAACAACAATGAGGTACCATCTCACACCACAGAGATTGGCACACATCACAAAGAATGAGAATAAACAGTGCTGGCGGGGGTGTGGAGAGAAAGGAACTCTTATCCACTGCTGGTGGGAATGCCGTCTAGTTCAACCTCTATGGAAAGTGATATGGAGATTCCTCCAAAAACTGGAAATTGAGCTCCCATTCGACCCAGCAATTCCACTCCTAGGGATATACCCTAGGAACACAAGAATACAATACAAAAACCCCTTCCTCACACCTATATTTATTGCAGTACTATTCACAATAGCCAGGCTCTGGAAACAACCAAGATGCCCTTCAAGAGATGAATGGCTAAAGAAACTGTGGTACATATACACAATGGAATATTATGCAGCCGTCAGGAGAGATGAAGTCATGAAATTTTCCTATACATGGATGTACATGGAATCTATTATGCTGAGTGAAATAAGTCAGAGGGAGAGAGAGAGAGAGAGAGAGAGAGAGAGAGAGAGAGAGAGAGAGAGAGAGAGAGAGAGAGAGAGAGAGACGCAGAATAGTCTTACTCATCTATGGGTTTTAAGAAAAATAAAAGTCATCTTTGCAACAATCCTCAGAGACAATGAGAGGAGGGCTGGAACTTCCAGCTCACTTCATGAAGCTCACCACAAAGAGTGGTGAGTGCAGTTATAGAAATAACTACACTGAGAACTACCATAATGATGTGAATGAATGAGAGAACTGGAAAGCCTGTCTAGAGTACAGGTGGGGGTGGGGTGGGATGGAGGGAGATTTGGGACATTGGTGGTGGGAATGTTGCACTGGTGAACGGGGGTGTTCTTTACATGACTGAAACCTAATCACAATCGTATTTGTAATCAAGATGTTTAAATAAAGAAAAATGCAAAAAAAGAAAGTTCAAATTTGTAGATGAATCACTAAAATTTTGTTGAAATGCAGTTTTTAGATGTTGCCGTTGTTAGCAGAGAAATATACTGTCAGTTCCATTTTCACCATGATGACTGAAAGAATGTATTTTTTTTTCTTTTTTAAAAAATAAATAAAAACATTGAAAGCTTAAGAAGAAAGAATAGTATGCAGCCGTCAGGAGAGATAAAGTCATGAAATTTTCCTATACATGAATGTACATGGATTCTATTAAGCTGAGTGAAATTAGTCAGAGTGAAAGAGATAGACACGGAATAGTCTCATTCATCTATGGGTCTTAAGAAAAATTAAGGACATTGAAATAATTCCCAGAGATGAGGGCCAGAAGGACCGGCTCAAGATATGAAGCTCACTCACAAAGAGTGGTGAGTGTTGTTAGAGAAATAACTATTCTAAGAACTATCATAGCAATGTCAGTTAATGAGGGATGTAGAAAGCCTGTCTTGAATACAGGCAGGGGGTGGGTAGGAAAAAGAATACAGGCAGGGGGTGGGGTGGGCATTGCTGATGGGAGGGTTGCACGATGAAGGGGGGTTTTCTTGTTGTGACTGAAACCCAACTACAATTATGTTTGTAATCACTGTGTTTAAATAATGAAATGATAAAATAAAATACAGCTGGCATTCAGCAGTCCATGGACTCAAATGTTAAAGCCCGAGACTGGGTTTGGCTGAAAGACAAGTCTCTCCTTGGTTCAGTAAGCAATCGTGGAAGTTCCAAAGGAAAAACATGGTCAGAGGTGCTTGTGGGGAGTTCAAGATGGAGTTGTAGCCAAACAAGAGAGCAAAGAGAGTTATGCAATAGTTGTATGGAAACCTCAGTGATCTGGAACACCAGCAGGACAGCTAGGAAAAAAAAAAACAGGAATAGGGTAAGGAGCAAGATGGTTAAGGTAGAGAGTATAAAGAGCTGTATGTCTTCTACAAAGAAGTTGAAGACGCAGAGTTCTGCAGAATCCACTAAAGTCAGTGGAGTTAACCTCTGATACACCCTAACAGATCATAAGATCTCAGCAGGGCCACTATCCCACCTTACTAAGTCTCAGTTTCTTTTTCATCTGTATAATAAATGTCAGCATGACCCCTACCTATTTAAGCTATTAGAAAGGTTAAGAGGTGAAGCATTTAGTTTACTATATAAATAATTAGCAAGTAATAAAGTTTGCCCAACATCATCATCAATGTTTTGGTGATGGTCAATACAAATAATAATAACATTCATATATTTCTCTTTTAAAGGAGCCCTGATCATTTGATAAGGAGAAAATAAGGGAAGGAAGGGAAGAAGGAAGAAAGGGAAGAAGGAAGGAAGGGAGGAAGAAGGAAGGAAGGAGGAAGGAAGGAAGGAAGGAAGGAAGGAAGGAAGGAAGGAAGGAAGGAAGGAAGGAAGGAAGGAAGGAAGGAAGGAAGGAAGGAAGGAAGGAAGGAAGGAAGGAAGGATAATAAGGGAAATATCCTATAGTACCATTCTTTCATTCCTTGCACTTAAAATGTGTGTGGAAGTGCCAGATGGTGTCCACTTTGGTGACTAAACAGAATTTCTCACAAGAAGAAATGAATAAATGAGTAAATTCACTACAACTTACTTCTTAAACATGGTTTAGAATATGGCAAACACTCTGAGGAAAAGTGTCCACCTGGTAGAATTATATGAACAAATCTTCAAGAGGGACAAACTGAGTGTTTTAGCACATCTTCAGCAGCATGTTGAACCTCCTGCATAGCACAATGTCTGTCATGTCTGAGCTCTCAATGCTGACCCTTCTTAAGATCCATCTCCAAATTATCCCTGCAGTTCCAACAATAACTCATCGTTTCCTGTTGCTTATGACATGTCAGATATGATGCTGGTGGGGTCATGGGCTTTGTTTTGAGAAAACAGAGGCCAAAACAAGTTCACGAAATCAACAGTCGACAGTTTCTACATCTTTCTGTATGGTTGGCCAACCATGCATGGAAATCCTTCCACAAACAGTTAAAAGGTTTGTACTGGGGGCACGTCTTCCAGTCTCCTAGACACATTGGTGGTTAAAATCACACATGGGGTATTTAGTCCAAATAAATGGTCAAACTCTATTAGTCAAATTTATTTTGCCAAAGAACAGGTTGTCTATGTATCAGCCAACCACAATTCGATTCTATTCCAGTTAGTATTACCCAATACATAGTCCTATTCTCCAATGCATACATCATTAAGTTCTACTTATTTATTTTAGTTAACTCAACTATAATCAAACAGAGTGAACATGTCCTCCAAAATAGTTGCTGCTGTGATACCTATAATAGATGCGACCTATAAAACTTGAAAAATTCCTTATTCCTTGCCCTCTGAGTTCACTGGTGGAGGAAGGTGAACACTGGTAATGAGAATGGCCCTGAATCACTGTATATCTGAAATTCAACTATAAAGGATTTTGTAGATCATAATAGCTTTAATAAAATAAAACTAAAAAAGAAATTCCTTATTCCTAAAACTTTCTTTATAGAATTTACCCCACTGTATTTAAGATTCTAATTTTCCTAATGGAATTCTTTTGCACAGTTAAAAGATTTTTCCACCTAGAGTTTTTCTGGTAGCTATAGCTTTAAGAACTATCAAAACTGACAGGATATATAAACCTTACCAGTCACCAATTAAGAAGCAGAATGATGATTTAAAATATCATTTACTAGTTTTCCTACTCTATAATATCTGTTTGGAAATTGTGAAGAGTTCAACCTTGTCTCTTTTTATTCTAGAGTCCTATGTAGAAAAATGTCTTCCTTCTGAAGGGCACTTGCTGTATAATCCCTTTGTTGGGATAACAGGACCATCTGGCCCCATCCATCTTGCTGCAATTTGATCCTGGGTTAATTGTACCCTGTCACTAGCCAAGATTGACACTATATGCTTTCCTTCTTCACTAAGACTACCTCATTATGGAGACAGCGTTTTGAAGACTCAGATTCTCAAAGGCATGTTCACAGCCATGTGAATGGAACCAAAGACTTATGTGGGGTTTCTGATAGACCATGGAATCAGCACACAGCCAATATCCAGATCTGAGGGGAGAAGAGGCCCCCAAAGAGGAAAGAATATGTCAATCTTGCCAAACATAACAAATAGCATCTAATGAACGAGAGAGGGAGGGGGGAAGAACAATGAAACAATCATGTTGATTGATTATCCAAGTGTACAGAGTGAGGCCAATAGCAAACACTTCTTTAAAAAAAAACACACACACACACAGTGATCCTGCAGATGGTAGATATAAGATCCACAAAGTAAATGTTTAGGCAACAGTGTAAAATAAAATGTGGGGAGAATGATGGAATTTTGTAGATTCCATGAATTCCTCTAAAAGAGACAGAGATAACATAGAGGCTCCACTTCAGAGGGGCACATGTCACAAGGCTCTGAGTTTGATGCCTAGTACAGTATGGCTACTGAGTTCTACCACAAGCACAAACAGTACCACATTGCTGACCCTAATACCAAAATTCCAGTCCCATGTTGCTATTTCAGTATTTCAGGAGTGGTTCCAGGGCTCCCACTAGGTGTTGGTGATTCTTTTGTTGTTTTGGGGCCACCCCTTGGTGGTGCTCAGAGCTTACTCCTGGTTTTGATCTCAAGGACACTACAGGCAGGATCCAGGTGCCCTATGTGATGCCAGAGAGCAAACCCAGAGGGCATGCTCTTTACCCACTGTACTATCTCTCCATCCCCAAGTATAGAAAAAATATGTTTTAATAGAAAAGGCAATGAGCACCCACCTCTAGCCACCTCATGCCAAAACCAAACATGAAATCTGTGATGATGTCAAACTGAAATGGCATTATATATTTATTTTTTCCTTCTTTCTTCCTTCCTTGTCTGTGTACCACTTTCTCCAGGACTTAGAGAAAAGGAATACTATCCTCATTCTATTCTGCAATGTTAGAATAAGATGGATCTAAACCAATTAGTAGGATTTCATTTCCCTTACTAGTTATTAATTTCAGAGAGAACCTGTGACCCAGTCTGAACTTATGAACGATGAAGAAATTCTACATCAATGCTTGGACTTCCAAAAAGAGAACCAAGAAGAAGTCATTGTTTCTCCTGTAGCCAGAGCTTTGTCTAACTAAATGGTGCATAATATTTCCATCACTATTTTGCAGTGCAGGATTCAGAGCAGCTGGGTAGGTCCCTGCAGTACCACAGCTGGACCCAACTCCGCAGTTGGAGTTTGTGTTCTAGGATATTAATTTTCTAATGAACAAACCTAAGTAAGGTTCTATTTTTTTCTTGCATAGTCACCCCAACTAAAAAGCAATCTCTCGACTTTTCAGGGAAATTCCATATTTCATAGCTCCATTCTGAAAAATTGTGGCCACTAATATTTAATATTGTATAAGCTGGTCCCCTCTGCTGAAAATGACACAAAGGGCGGGGGATAATTTAATAAAGAAGGCTAGTGTTGTTTGTTTTTTATTTATGACCTAACTTGTCACTTAACTTTCAGTTCCCTGTGGACTCTGTTCCAAATGCACATCCTGGGAAAGCACCGAGTTCCTGGAACTTTATTTGTTGCCTCTCCATTGATCAAAAGAACAGTCATCCTTGCCTGACTTTTAGAGCTTCACCTTCTGCATAATTTAGAGAGAATATCAATATACAAATGCACCATAGTGTGGGGCTCAGCAAAAGAGATGTAAGGATGTTGGAGAGGAGACCTTCAAGAAATGAAAAGGTTTGTTAATTAAGTTTCTTTGCAAGAAAAAGGTCATGAAAATGAGAAAATACTTGCCTTATTAAAGTCCAGCAAAACCAATAAGCTTGAATTACTATGTATATTAACATGGTTAGTTCTGCAAATATGATCCACTCTTGTCTCCTGGGTTTGGCTCATAACCTGTCCCCTCTCTGATTTCTTTAAGTCATCGAGTTTACTCAGGTTGTAAGACACAAGGCAAAGCCTATATCTCAAGAAGCTGCTTCCAACAGAGATTAATCAAACTAGTGCTAATGCGTAGTTCAGACATTGACTGGCTGTAATTGCTTTATTTCTGTTGAATCAATTTTTACTTTAGGACTAGAATTACTGGGTCAGAGCAGGGGAATCTGCACATAGGATGCTCTCCTCAAGTGAGCCTTCTACATAGTGGGGAGTGGGGAGATACTATTCTAAGGAATTCACATTTGCATCATTGGAACAGGGTTCAGGATCACTATCCAGCCTTATTTTCATTTGCTTCTCTTTAAGAAGGTCATATCATCTCAATTCAATTATGCACTTCTGGAAGACCTAATTTTATACCTCCTCAATCTTAGCATCCTCTCCAAATGGCTGTTTTCTCATCAACAAACTGTAAATTTAAGGGTTATTTTGAACATAAGATGAAATAATAAAAAACATTCAAAATTATTGAATCCAACCTATGCACAGTAATAGTTCTACAACTTAAACAATTTGTAGAATTAATAATTGAATAAGGCCATAAAAGTTACTTAAAATCAACTTACCTAAAAGAGTGGTCTCTCGGGCCCGGAGAGATAGCACAGCGGCGTTTGCCTTGCAAGCAGCCGATCCAGGACCAAAGGTGGTTGGTTTGAATCCTGGTGTCCCATATGGTCATTTAACCTACAAAATTTCATAGGAGAATCAGAATCAATTTCATACTTGTCAAAGAAATAGTGCCAAAGCAGTTAGAAGGTCTGAAATAGTTCCAATAGCTAGTCATGGTAGTGTTGAATTCTGAAGTTGTGTTTCTCTAATTCAAAACATCATTTTCTTACTCTTAACCAGATGTCTACATAAATTCAAATGGCCCATGATATATACATGCCAGGATGCAGTTGCCAAAGATCTGAATGCCCTAGAACCCTAACCAGCTTCTCTTCCAGACTCTCTAATCTATAATGTTCCAATAATAAACAACCTTAGGAGACAGGCACTGTAGCATCCTCAGCAATGGTGAGGTTTATTCCATACCTTTCGGGGAAAATTTTGGCAGGTTTGCAGCCCTTCCCTTATAAAAGACTGGGGATCAGAGAAGATTGCCTTTTCACCATATCCAATCTCCACATGGGTCATTCTATTGTGGCTTTCTATGTCTTAGGAGCAAGGAGATCCTATAATACAAAAGTCATAGAGTTTGCTCTGCAAAAATTTCTTTGTCTCAGATCCCAGGATTTCATTCTTTCTGCCAGAATTTTTGGAACTATAATGAGCTTTCTTTTGTTTGTTTGTTTGTTTTGTTTTGTTTTGTTTTGTTTTGGGTCACACCCGGCAGTACTCAATGCTCTATGCTCAGAAATCGACATTGGCAGGCTTGGGGGATCATATGGGATGCCAGGATTCAAAACACCGGCTTTCTACATGCAAGACAAATGCCCTACCTCCGTGCCATCTCTCCAGATGCATGAGCATTCTTATATAGTTAATAAAAATAGCATGCTGGAACCAGAGAAATAGCACAGCTGGAAGGTACTTGCCGTGCATATGGCCAACCTGGTTCAATTCCCAGTAACATGCATTGTAAATCCCCTAAGGACTGCCAGGAGTGGTCCCTAATCACTAGTAACTAATCCTAATAACTCCTGGCTGTCCTGAACACTGCAAGGTGTGATTGACTCAAACCAAATTTAAGGGGCCGAAGAGATAGCATGGAGGTAAGGAGTTTGCCTTGCATGCAGAAGGATGGTGGTTCAAATCCCGGCATCCCATATGGTTCCACAAGCCTGCTGGGGGCTATTTCTAAGCATGGAGCCAGGAGTAGCCCCTGAGCACTGCCAAGTGTAACCCAAAAAACAAACAAACAAAAATTTAAAAGATAAAATGGCCCAGTGTCAGTCTGAGAATACTGGGGCCTTCTTGAATGGGGAAAAACAGATTTCCCCTTCTGCCTGATGTGGAGACCCAACAGCCACAACCCACACCTTCAACATATAAATGGCCCAGTTCCAAAAAGAATCTAAAAATAATAAAGTGTCAAGCAACTACAAGTCTTCCCAGATGGACCAGTCTCTGGGCTAAGAACTCTGGGACCTTCTCAGAATGGGGGTGGCCATATTCTCCACATTTCCACATCCAAAAGATCCAGCAACCTACACCCAGGACAGAAATTACCTAACTCCACCAGTTGAACCTCATAAAGCAGCAAAGGTACCAAATCATTCCAGTTCTGAAGCTCCTGAAATATCCAAATTTCATCATACTGACAGCCCAGCAGGAGCACAGCAGATTTAATAGGAAAACGGCATTTGATGGGAAGCCCACCAAGCTCAATGCGTGAAAACAATACAGAAGGCTCAACCAACACTAACCAGCTCAGTAAATCCTCAATGACTCTATTAACACCATTGTGCAATATGACAATTATCACAAATAAACTTTTATTGATCTATCTTCTGATTGCATTTGCCTTTTTGTTGTAACGAGCAATATAAAGTATTTTTGTTTGTCTATGCTAAAGAGGTAGGCTGGAATGGTGGATGGGAAACAGTACAATGTTGAAGTAAGGTCTGATGTAGTAGTTGGTGTTAGAATAACATTGAATGTCTGAAAAATGTATTATGAACAATCTTGTACTTTGTGATGTTATAAAAAATTTTTTTATTTAAACAAATTTATTACATACATGATTGTGTTCGGGTTTCAGTCATGTAAAGAACACAATCACCAGTGCAACATTCCAATCACCAATGTCCCAAATCTCCCTCCTCCCCACCCAACCTCCGCCTGTACTCTAAACAGGCTTTCTATTTCCCTCATACATTCTTATTATTAGGACAGTTCAAAACATAGTTATTTCTCTAACTAAACTCGTCTCTGTTTGTAGTGAGCTTCCTGAGGTGAGCTGTAACTTCTAGCTCTTTTCTCTTTTGTGTCTGAAAGTTATTATTGCAAGAATGTCTTTCATTTTTCTTAAAACCCATAGATGAGTGAGACCATTCTGTATCTTTCTCTCTCTCTGACTTATTTCACTCAGCATAATAGATTTCATGCACATCCATGTATAGGAAAATTTTATGACTTCATCTTTCCTGGCAGCTGCATAATATTCCATTGTGTATATGTACCACAGTTTCTTTAGCCATTCATCTGTTGAAGGGTATCTTGGCTGTTTCCAGAGTCTTGTATGGTAAATAGTGCTGCAATGAATATAGGTGTAAGGAAGGGGTTTTTGTATTGTATTTTTGTGTTCCTAGGGTATATTCCTAGGAGTGGTATCGCTGGGTCATATGGGAGCTCGATTTCCAGTTTTTGGAGGAATCTCCATATTGCTTTCCATAAAGGTTGAACTAGACGGCATTCCCACCAGCAGTGGATAAGAGTTCCTTTCTCTCCACATCCCCACCAAAACTGCTTGTTCTCATTCTTTGTGATGTGTGCCAATCTCTGGGATGTGAGGTGGTACCTCATAGTTCTTTTGATTTGAATCTCCCTGATTATTAGTGATGTGGAGCATTTTTTCATGTGTCTTTTGGCATTTGTATTTCTTTGTCAAAGTGTCTGTCCATTACTTCTCCCCATTTTTTGATGGGATTAGATTTTTTTTCCTTGTAAATTTCTGTCAGTGCATTGTATATTTTGGAGATTAACCCCTTGTCTGTTGGGTATTGGGAGAATAGTTTCTCCCACTCAGTGGGGGCTCTTGTATCCTGTGCGCTATTTCTTTTGAGGTGCAGAAGCTTCGCAGTTTAATATATTCCCATCTGTTAATCTCTGCTTTCACTTGCTTGGAGAGTGCAGTTTCCTCTTTGAATATGCCTTTAGTCTCAACATCCTGGAGTGTTTTACCTATGAGTTATAATATATATATCTTACGGTTTCGGGTCTGATATCGAGGTCTTTCATCTATTTGAATTTAACCTTCATACATGATGTTAGCTGGGGGTCTAAGTTCAATTTTTTGCAAGTGGCTAGCCATTTGTACCAACACCACTTGTTGAAGAGGATTTCTTTGCTTATGATTTCTTGCTCCTTTATCAAAAATTAGGTGATTGTATCTCTGGGGAACATTCTCTGAGTATTCAAGCCTATTCCACTGATCTGAGGGCCTGTCTTTATTCCAATACCATGCTGTTTTAATAACTATTGCTATGTAGTACAGTTTAAAGTTGGGGAAAGTAATTCCTCCCATATTCTTTATCCCAATAATTGCTTTAGCTATTCTAGGGTGTTTATTGTTCCAAATGAATTTCAAAAGTGCCTGATCCACTTCTTTGAAAAATGTCATGGGTATTTTTAGAGGGATAGCATTAAATCTGTACAATGCTTTGGGGGAGTATTGCCATTTTAATGATGTTAACCTGCCAATCCATGAGCAGGGTATGTGCTTCCATTTCCACATATCCTCTCTTATTTCTTGGAGCAGAGTTTTATAGTTTTCTTTGTATAGGTCCTTCACATTTTTAGTCAAGTTGATTCCAAGATATTTGAGTGTGTATGGCACTATTGTGAATGGGGTTATTTTCTTAATGTCTATATCTTCCTTATTACTATTGGTGTATAGAAAGGCCATTGATTTTTGTGTGTTAATTTTGTAGCCTGCCACCTTGCTATATGAGTCTATTGTTTCTAGAAGCTTTTTGGTAGAGACTTTAGGGTTTTCTAGGTAGAGTATCATGTCATCTGCAAACAGCAAGAGCTTGCCTTCTTCCTTTCCTATCTGGATTCCCTTGATATCTTTTTCATGCCTAATCACTATAGCAAGTACTTCCAGTGCTATGTTAAAGAGGAGAGGTGAGAGAGGACAGCCTTGTCTTGTGCCAGAATTTAGAGGAAAGGCTTTCAGTTTTTCTTCATTGAGGACAATATTTGCCTCTGGCTTGTGGTAGATGGCCTTAACTATATTGAGAAAGGTTCCTTTCATTCCCATCTTGCTTAGAGTTTTGATCAAAATGGGTGTTAGACCTTATCAAATGCTTTCTCTGTGTCTATTGATATGATCATGTGGTTTCTATTTTTCTTGTTGTTGATGTGGTGTATTAAGTTGATAGATTTATGGATGTTAAAACAGCCTTGCATTCCTGGGATGAAACCTATTTGATCGTAGTGGATGATCTTCTTAATGAGGCATTGAATCCTATTTGCCAGGATTTTGTTGAGGATCTTTGCATCTGTATTTATCAGCGATATTGGTCTGTAATTCTCTTTTTTGGTAGCACCTCTGTCTGGCTTAGGTGTCAAGGTGATGTTGGCTTCATAAAAGCTATTTGGAAGTGTTCCTGTTTTCTTGATTTCATGGAAGAGTCTTGCCAGGATTGGTAGAAGTTCCTCTTGAAAGGTTTGAAAGAATTCATTAGTAAATCCATCTGGGCCTGGACTTTTGTTTTTGGCAGACATTTGATTACTGTCTTAATTTCCTCAATAGTGATGGGTGTGTTTAGATATGCTACATCCTCTTCATTCAACAGTGGAAGATTATAAGAATACAAAAATTTATTCATTTCTTTCAGGTTTACATTTTTAGTGGCATAGAGTTTCTCAAAGTAGTTTCTGATTACCCTTTGGATCTCTACCATATCAGTAGTGATCTCTCCTTTTTCATTCCTAATACGAGTTAGCAAGTTTCTCTCTTTCTTTGTTAGTTTTGCCAGTGGTCTATCAATCTTGTTTATTTTTTCAAAGAACCAACTTCTGCTTTTGTTGATCATTTGGATTGTTTTTCGGGTTTCCACTTCATTGATTTCTGCTCTCAGCTTTGTTATTTCCTTCTATCTCCCTATTTTTGGGTCCTTTTGTTGAGTAATTTCTAATAATATGAGCTGCGTCATTAAGCTATTCAGGTATGCCCCTTCTTCTTTTCTGGTGTGTGCTTGCAAAACTATAAATTTTCCTCTCAGTACCACTTTTGCTGTGTTTCTTAGGTTCAGATAGTTTGTGTCTCCATTGTCATTTGTTTCTAGGAAGGTTTTGATTTCCTCTTTGATTTCATCTCGGACCCACTGGTTATTCAGTATTAGGCTGTTTAACTTCCAGGTATTAAAGTTTTTCTTCTGTGTACCTTTGTAGTTCACCTGTGGTCAGCGAAGGTAGCCTGCAAAATTTCTATCCTCTTGATAATATGGAGGTATGTTTTATGTGCTAGCATTTAGAATGTCCCACGTACATTGGAGAAGAATTTGTATCTGGGCTTCTGGGGTGTAGTGTCCTGTATATATCTACTAGGCCTCTTTCTTCCATTTCTCTTTTCAGATCTAGTATATTCTTGTTGGGTTTCAGTCTGGTTGACCTGTCAAGTGTTGTCAATGCCGTGTTGAGGTCTCCCACAATTATTGTGTTGTTATTGATATTATTTTTCAGATTTGTCAACAATTTTATTAAATGTTTTGCTGGCCCCTCATTTGGTGCATATATGTTTAGGAGAGTGATTTCTTCCTGCTGTACATATCCCTTGATTAATACAAATTGTCCATCTTTGTCCCTTCCAACTTTCCTAAGTATAAAGTTTGCATCATCTGATATTAGTATGGCCACTCCAGCTTTTTTATGGGTGTTGTTTGCTTGGATGATTTTCCTCCAGCCTTTTATTTTGAGTCTATGTTTGTTCTGACTATTCAGGTGCATTTCTTGTAGGCAGCAGAAGGTTGGATTGAGTTTTTGATCCATTTAGCCACTCTGTGTCTCTTAACTGGTGCATTTAGTCCATTGACATTGAGAGAAAGAATTGTCCTGGGAGTTAGTGCCATTTTTCTATCGAAGTTTGGTGTGTCTATTGGTCAGTCTTGTCTTAAAGTAGGCCGTTCAGTTTTTCTTTTAAGAATGGTTTTGAGTCTGTAAAGTTTCTGAGCTGTTGTTTGTCTGGAAACCATGTATTATTCCTCCAAACCTGAAAGTGAGTTTTGCTGGGTGCAGTATTCTAGGTGAAGCATTTATTTCATTGAGTTTTGTCACAATGTCCCACCACTGCCTTCTGGTCTTGAGTGTTTATGGTGTCAGGTCTGCAGTAAATCTCAAGGACATTCCCTTGAATGTAATTTCTCTTTTTGATCTTGCTGCTTTTGAGTTCTGTCTATATTTGTGGGATTCCTCATTGGATGTGTCTTGGGTGTTTTTTCTGGGGTCTCTTTTAGCTGGTACTCTTCGGGCATGCAGGATTTAATCACATATATTCATTAGCTCTGGTAGTTTCTCTTTAATGATGTTCTTGACCATTGATTCTTCCTGGAGATTTTCTTCCTGGTTCTCTGGGACTCCAATAATTCTTAAGTTGTTTCTGTTGAGCTTATCATAGACTTCTATTTTCATCTGTTCCCATTCTTTGACTAATTTTTCCATTGTTTGATTGCTTTAAGGCTTTTTTCCAATTTCTTCTGCTGTATGGAATTGTTATTCATCTCATCTTCCAGTGTACTAATTCTATCCTCAGCTGCTATTAACCCGTGGGAAAGTTCAACCATGTTTTTCTTCAATTCATCTACTGAGTTTTTCAGACTTGTTATTTGACCTGAAATTTCAGTTTGGAGTTTTCTGATTTCTATCTTTATATTCTCTTGATTCTTATAAGTGTTCTCTTCTATACTTTCTTTGAGTTCTTTGAACATCTTCCATATTGCAACTCTGAATTACTTATCTGAGAGACTGACTAGTTAGTTGGTCATGTTCAAGTCATCAGAGTTGCCATCATCATTCTCTATGTCTGGCGCTGACCTGCGTTGTTTCCCCATTGTCACACTTGTATTGTGGGTTTTTCTATGTGTTGTGGTTGTATTCATTGGCTAAATGATGTGCAAGGCCGAGAAGCGAATCGGAGCGGCAGTGCTGCTCTGGCTCCACCCTTTCTGGCTTGTAAACTCACCTCGTCTGCAGATGAGCCACACACAGCTTCCCCTTTCTGGGCGTGAAAGATCACTTCCAGGGAAGGCTCCAGGCAAGGCCAGCCGTCTGCAGATGAGCCACACACAGGATGAAATCAGGCCGAAAATGGAGCACAGCACAGAAGACAGGCAGATAGGGATGCTGGTATCTGAGTTCCAGCAGAGTTCAGCAGCTTCCCCTTTCTGGGCTTGTAAAGTCAGCCATTTCTTACTCACTCTCTCGCTTGCTGGGTAGCTTCAGAGTGCAGTTTTTTGGAGGTTCGCTTCCCAGGGCTCTGAGGAGAGTTTCAAGGATTCAGAAAAGACAGAGAAGCACAGGACAGGGCTCCCTTAAGGTCTTCAGTTTCCTCAGAAGAAGCACAGCAGGGCAGAGACTCCACAGGTGAAGCACCTGGCAGTCCCCACAGTCAGCCATTTCTTACTCACTGCAATAAAAATTTTAATAAATTTTTCAAGTCAAAATAATGACAGTTTCTATAGAGTACTATATATCTGAGGGTCAGCTACTTCCTAGAGGCCTGGAAGTTGGTGGGGAACAAAGAAGGATCCAGACCCTATTTACCAGTAAAAATTCAAAGCAAATTCCCTAGCCAATCCCTAGTCACTCTCTCTTCTGTCTACTCCCACCTCCAGCTCCCAAAAGTATTCTTTTCCATGCAGTATTATATCCTTCAAACAACTTCAGAGTTTCCAAAATTTAAGCTTGGAAGTTTTTGCCTTTGGCCCTTCTACACACAAGCTGCTGTAAAATGCTAAATGAGGCATTTAAAAAGACTTGTTGAAATTCACCCATGCAAATTCAAAGTCTCAGTTTCCTTCTCTTTATGGCAAGAAAAAGGCATCCCAGAAAACAAAATAAACAGCCATATCTAATAAATAACCTGCCACATTAGAATTAATCTTTAAATATGTTCCATTTTAAGCATGGGGCTCAACAAATAGTTATTAAATAAACATTTGTAGAATTAATAATTGAATAAGGCCATAAAAGTTACTTAAAATCAACTTACCTAAAAGAGTGGTCTCTCGGGCCCGGAGAGATAGCACAGCGGCGTTTGCCTTGCAAGCAGCCGATCCAGGACCAAAGGTGGTTGGTTTGAATCCTGGTGTCCCATATGGTCCCCCGTGCCTGCCAGGAGCTATTTCTGAGCAGACAGCCAGGAGTAACCCCTGAGCACCGCCGGGTGTGGCCCAAAAACCAAAAAAAAAAAAAAAAAAAAAAAAAAAGAGTGGTCTCTCAGGTCAAATCTTCTGATTTGAGAACCATATGTGGTGCAGGGACTAAACTGAGTCTGTCATATGCAAGGCAATTGCTTTATTCATTGTATCATCTCCCTGGTTCCATCCCCTATTTTTTCCCCTTTGCTCTGTACTCCATGAGGTCTTCCCTTCACCTTTTGGTGGGATGTGTTTTATTATGTATCAGCAGCGGGCTTAGAAGGACAAGAGGAAGAATAGGTTCTGGGTCAGGAGTGATACTACAGCATGTGAGTCTCGTGCCTTGCATGCTGAGGTTCTACTGAATTCAATCCCTGGCACCCCATATGGATCCCCCAAACCCCACCAGGAGTGAGCCTTGTGTACAGACAGAGCCATTAGGAAACTAAGCATAGGTGAGTGTGGAAGCCTCAAAAATGGGTTTAGTGATTTTTGTGCTGCAGCAAGTGAGTAAATGCCTTTCCCTTGGGCCCTGTGAGGACAAAAGGTGAACTCAGCCATCTGTCTTTGGGAATAGGATGCCCCAGTACTTGTGCCTGAATACCAGCCTCCAGGACAATAAGAAGGAGAATCCTGGGCACTGGACAGAAAGTATAGGGCATAAGAGGCTTGCATTCAGCTAAGCCCAATTCAATCCCTAGCACCACATATCAAATACCAAGCACTGCCAGTAATGATCCCTGAGCACTGAGTCAGGAGTAAGTCCTGAGCACAACTGGGCACACACCTCCAAAATGAAAAAAAAAATTCCTGAGTCACCCAGAGTTTATAATTTCATGAGAGCTTCTAAGACTAGCCAAGCAAATCCACTAGGAGAACAATAAAATATCTAAAGGTGTACTTGTATCTCTGCTTTAAGCTCTAAACAGAAGCACTTGTGGAAGCAAGGAACATGTTCTACTGTTGTTACTGCCACATCATCCTCCACCGTATAAGCCTGTAGTCCCCAGACCAGGCAACAAAGGACAGCATAAGCTCAAAATCAGGTGAGTGTTAAGAGCTGCAACTCACAATAGTAGCTGAAACCCACATGCAGCAACCAAAAGCCACACTAACTCCCCTGGTTTTAAACACAATAAGCAAGATTCTTTGCAATGACCAAGCCCTTCCTAATGGAGCTGGAGCTGGAAAAGCTGAAGACAGAACTGTGATCAGGGGATCCATGGAGAACCCAGAAGAACTTGCAGGACAGCAGAGCTGTGTGAGCAGAAGTGCTCTTCCTTATTTCTCCTGGAAATCACTCTGGTTGTGACCCCCGTCTATTCCCTAGGAAAGAGGCCTTGGTGAATTAGACTCAGCCTGGTCACCTTGGTGCAGCCTGAAGGATGGCTCCAGTCTTTCCAGGAGGTTCCTTCTTGTGCCATTCTCATGCCTTCTCAACTCTTCTTGCAGAATCTCCCTACATATACTCTTCCCAAGACATTGCCGTGTTCCTGGTAGTTAACATGCATGTAACTTACAAGGCTGTCACTCCTCTCCTTTTGATTTTCTTCTCAAATTACCCAACTGGAGGGGACTATCTGGTTCCTGCTGGGATTCTGATGAAGAACACACCCATCATGAGTGCCAAAGAGCACAGAATATGCCTTTGGATATATGTTTATTGCTACTCACTGCAGTTGTATTTGTTTTGAAATATTAATTGAACATCTACAAGGCACCTATAGGAAGGGATGTGGGGGAAGTGCAAAGGTCACTGAGGTAGACAGACATTCCTGCTTTATTGGTGGACCAACCTTGCAGACACAAAAATGAACTAGAGCTGCTTTTGAAAGCTAATGGCACAGAACCAAGAATGTAATGAGCATTGTGTTTCAAAGAACTTTTGAAGAGATATTCATAGAGATTTCTGAAACATGGTTATCGGATTACTCTAAGATGAAGCTTATTTTATCTCACTTTTTTGGACGATATCCACACAGGATAGGAAGGTTGTCTGTTGAACACCTGTTATATAGCTAACTCTGTCTAGGTACCTGTCTATTGCCCATCTCATTGAGCCCTCCTGCTATGGCATAAAATGAGTGAATAGATGATCTCCTGAAGTCACCAGAGAAATTGAGGCTATAAAAGAAAAGGTGGTCAACCTAAGACCACAGATCTAGGAGGCAAGACAGGCCATTTTTGTTTGTTTGTTTTTGTTTGTTTGGGACAAACAAACATAACACCGGATTATGTTTGAAACATAACACTCAGGGGTTATTCCCAGCTCTGCACTCAGAAATCACTCCTGACTTGGGGGACCATATGAGATGCTAGGGATCAAACCATGGTCTGTTTTAGGTCAACTATGTGCAAAGCAAACGCCCTACCACTGCACCACTGCTCCAGCCCCAAGACAGGCCATTTTTACTTTTAGTCTTAGTTTCAGACCTGTATATGAGAAATTATGACAGACTTTTTAAACCTTCCAACAAGAACTAGAGAAATAGTACAGGGTTAAGGTACTTGCCTTGTGTGCAGCAGACCCCGGTTCAGTCCCTGACATCACATATGGTACCCTGAGTACCACCAGGAGCCATTTCTAAGCAGATATGGCCAGATATATTTATCACCAGATAAAAAAGCAAAATAAAACCAAAAATCCCTTCCAACAAATCTCTTAGCACAGGTTTTATGGCTGATTCTCCTAGCTTATAGGAGGGGACATCAGTGCAAAGAAAGGACAAACTACCCCAGCTCAGCAAGATCCGAGAGCCTGGCCTCTTTCTACTTCGCCCTAGAAGACATAAAGCAGCATTGACAAGGCATTTGTTAAAGCTGTGTTTTATTCCTGAAACCCTTTCTCCATAAATACAGCACAAGATCTACATATCTATAGAGATATAGCCCCACATATCCATTATATTCTATTCAACACATAATATAGATATTCCATCTAATGCTCCAAGCTGTTGTGTGTCTAGCATTGAATTATTTGCTTCTTCCCACCTCCATTAACCAAGTTTGGAGGGGAAATGCTAGCTGCCACATAAGTCTGGATGAGAATAAAGTCTATTTATTACTATTATTATTCCCCTAATGGTCTATGTAGAGTCATCCATAACTTTTTAGTCCTTCATAAAAAGCCGTTGATAAACATTTGACAACTTGTTACCATTTTAAAACTTTCAGTGAGGGTTGGTGCCAGTACCATGGCATCTAACCAGGGGCTCAGAAAGCAATAGTTCGCTGTGATGCTATAAAGAATTTTGCAGCCTCTCACAGTTCCTAATTTATGATATGTGCACTGATGAATGATCAAGATTCACTATTTGCCATTATAAGAAACAGGCCAGCCAATTCATAATTTTCAGGAAAGCTGGTTTTAACAGCCCTATTAGTTTTACAATTCCAACTTTTGTAAGCTTCAATTTGTTACGTTTAAGTTATTTGCTCTAAGGAGTTTGAGTTCTCTTACTGGGGTCTCAAGGTCTATTTTTCCTAACAGAGCTTGCAGAAAAAAAGACATGGCAGTGCTGAAAGTTCAATTAAGATAAACTCTCAAAGTCAAAGGAAAATGATGGGGCTGTCCATTCAAGTTGAAAATACACAGACTCTCCATCCCTCTTCTGTTTATTAAAAATATATATAATAAACTGGAGGTGATTTGTGCTATGGGGTATGGATTACATTACAGTTTTCAGACATTTGCTAAGCCTGATCCTGTTTCTGAACCTCACAATGTTAATCCCCTTGTCTTTTGAGGGATGGGTAAAATGTTCAAATGAGCAAGAAAGACTTTGATATTCAAAAGGCAAAGTGTATCCTAATCTAAACCTGTTCAAATTGTAACCTCAAAAGTAGTGTATTATGAAGACAGCTTTTCTAACTTCCTGTAATATGAAAAATAAAAAACAAATCAAGTCACACACTAAATGTTTTCAACATATAGTTAGGTATACTGATTCTTTAACAATAAAAACTAATTAAAATATATTTATGTAAATGTCTTTGTCTTCCAAAACCATTCATTAATTTACTGATAAAACAAATTCTTCTAATTTTTAGCATTTATTTTAAATAGATGGAGCAGGAATTGGAAACTATAGTCTACAACTGCTGACTCTGTTCCTATAAGGTCAATTATTTCAATAAAAATATAGTAATATATATGACCTATGGAAACAATACAAGGAACTTGAGAGTTGGTGCCTATCAATAAAAAGTTTTACTGGGACATAGACATGCCTATGTGTTTATGCTGCCAGTGTCAATTTCACACTTACCCCCACCATAAGTCATGAAGTTGACAGAACCTCAAATCCCACAAGTCCTCAACAATTGACTTCTTGGCCTTAATTTCCAATATTCCAGGTTCTGAAAGTTAAAAAATAGCAAATATAAAATGAGCAGGGGTTACATGAAGCGAGTAGAGCACTTCCCTTTTCCAAGAGGTAGTAAGTATGCCAAACAGTAATAAGTGTGAAAGAGAAGAGCAAATTGGTCCCAAGTAAATCAGGGAAAAACCAAGAAGGTATGGGGAACAGGATGCCATGCACATCTCAGGTAGACACTGCTTTCAGGGAAATATTTTTGAACAGTGGCTATTTCTTGGTGATTTTTCAACAAAATAGAATAAAATGCTCAAGAATTATTTGGTGTTTATTAATAGGACACTTAGAACTATAAAATAGAATCTGGGTTGAGGTGCAAGCCATTATAACTGTGTTTCTCAACTACCCAAGATGTTAAAAAGGTATGTGGACATGTGGGATGTGTATCAGTCATTCCTTATGCTGGGCCATCCTTTACATGACAGGATATTTCAACACTGGTCTTCACCACTAATTCAACAGAGAATGCTGAAGTCTCTAGGAATGATGCAAATTTTGGGAAGCAAAGACTGTGATCTACAGTTCAAGTCTTCCACAAATGAAGAGGGTGAAAAAAGAAAGGAAAATGAACATAACAAAGTGAACAGTGGATAGCTGGTAAAGATTGAACCAGTGACTTGAAATATTTTCCTTTGAAATCTTTGCTTATATCTATGGTATAAATTCTCCCACTGTGGAAAATTTCATTCTGCCAATAAGGCATCACCCAGTGTATGAGGTATAAACAGATGTACACAGCAGAGGCAGCATAGTTCCCTCCAAGCAAACCACTGAGTTAAGCGAGTTAATACAAAGATAGAGAGTCAAACAAATATTTTTATGAAGAGATAAACAGGTGTCATGAAATTCTGAAAGATATAACCATGAATAAGACATCACCAAACTCAACTTCCCAGTTTAGATGGACTTGGGGGATATAAATATCATGCCTTTCTATGGCTGAGTGGTGACTTTATGGATCCAGTTGAGATGGAAAATAAATAAGGCATATACTTTTTTAAATATAGAATTTGCCTTCAACACTTCCATTTTCTTTTCTTAGATTTGTCTTTGATTTTTGCTACTACATACATCTTTATCATTTATTTTAAATATCTTTAAGCAGCATGGTTACAAACATGTTTGTAGTTGGGTTTCAGTCATAAAATAAACCCCCTTTCACCAGCAACCTTCTTGCCACCAATGCCCCCATCACTCTCCTCTCCTACCCTCTGCCTATATTTAAAACAGGCGTTCTATTTCTCTCACTCACTATTATTGTCATGATGTATTTTGGTGTAGTTATTTATCTAACTACACTCACTAATCTTTTGGTCCTTTCAAACCTCATCTCTATTGTCTCTGGGCATTATTTCTGAATTTTTGGGCCACACCCTTTTGATGCTCAGGGGTTACTACTGGCTAGGAGCTCAGAAATTGCCCCTGGCTTGGAGGGACCATATGGGAAGCCGGGAGATCGAACTGCGATCCTTCCTTGGCTAGCGCTTGCAAGACAGACACCTTATCTCTAGTGCCACCTCGCCGGCCCCTAAAACTGAATATTTTTTTGGGTTTTTTTTTGTTTGTTTGTTTGTTTTCTGGGCATTATTTCTTTCTTTTGGGGGGGGGGTTTGGGTCACACCTGGCGGTGCTCAGGGCTTACTCCTGGCTGTCTGCTCAGAAATAGCTCCTGGCAGGCACGGGGGACCATATGGGACACCAGGATTCAAACCAACCACCTTTGGTCCTGGATCGGCTGCTTGCAAGGCAAACGCCGCTGTGCTATCTCTCCGGGTCCTGGGCATTATTTCTATACTGTCTTTTATTTTTCTTAAATCCCACAGATGAATGAGACTATTCTGTGTCTATCTCTCTCCCTCTCACTTATTTCATTCAGACTAATACTTTACATGTCCATTCATGTATAGGAAAATTTCATGACTTCATTTTTCCTAACAGTTGCATAGTATTTCATTGTGTATGTGTACCACATTTTCTTTAGCCACTATTTGTTTCTGGGCATCTGGATGGTTTCTAGATTTTGGCTATTGTAAATAGAGCTGCAATGAACATAGGTGTGCAGAAAGCATTTTTGTATTGTGTTTTTGTGTTCCTAGGATATACCCCTAGGAGTGGTATTGCTGGATCATATGGGAGCTCAAATTCCAGTTTTTTGAAGAATCTTCATATTGTTTTCCAGAAAGGAAGGATTAAACAGCATTTATTTTTTAAGGTGACTGGGGCTGATCTGAGTTTAGCAGGAAACAGAATTTTGGAAGAAAATAGTATGGGTTTTCTGGAGATAAGGTAGCAAGAGAAGTCTGGGTATGAAACTGTCTTGCCCATAAACTTCCTGGGTGTAAAATAACCAAAGGTGAGAGGCAGCCTCTCACCATTCCAAACCAAATTTGACAACCTTTGAGGAGGAAGTACTTCAGCAAATTCATCTTGCACACAGTCATCAAATTATTATAATTTAACTTCAGCAACCACAGTAGCTGCTCAAAAAATACATTACTCCAGTAGAGCTCTGCGAAATATTTTGCACATCCAGCAAACATAGCAAATTTTGCCACTTCATTGACTTTGTAAAACTGAAAGATCTTCCCCTTTGTCTTGTATAGTTTCACTAATTGCATCATTAGCAGAAGGCCATTTGACCAACATGAAGGAGATGGAAGCAATTTTTTTCTACATCTTAAGTAGAAAGTTAAGTTAAAATATAAAAATGTCCATGCTTCTTTGGTGCAAAATCATTAGGAAATAAGAACTTCAAGTGTTTATAGATCTGCCATCCTAACAAACCAAAGAAATTGATTTTCTCCATGTCCAATGAACATAATGATACAACCAATCTGTTTCTCACTCTTTATCATATGAATACTCTTTGATGATAAAAGCAGAGTGTGAAAGCTGAGCTTTAGGAGAAAGGGGTAATGATACATACATACATACATACATATACATATATATACACATATGAGAGAGAGAGAGAGAGAGAGAGAGAGAGAGATATTTGGATTTGAGTAAGATGAAGGCAGATTATGGCCAAAGTGAAGTGAAGTGTGGTTCTTGAAAGAGGTAGATGACATCCCAAAGTAGCATCTGTTGACTTATTCACAGCAATGAGTGGGGAGATAAAGTGAACTTGAGGTCAGTAATGCATGTTAAATCTCTGGAAAGCAACATACAGACTTAATCAATGCACCAGAGGACTGCTCTAAACTTCAGCCTATTGCTCATATGCAAATGAAGAGGAAGTCTTGTCTGGAAACTTGTGGCTAGCATGACAATTCACATAAGCTCTGAGTTGGTTGATTTCTGTCCAGATAGGTCACTTGCATCATTTGGTATCAACTTTAGGACCAGATGACAAATGACTGTTCAGCCAGAGAGTAGTCATAGAGTGGAAGCTACTTCAAGAAAAATTTGAATTATTTAAAGGGAAGCACGAGGGCCAAGAATACAGACTTTGAAGTCATCCCTCTCCTGAGTCTGGCATTTCACACAGTGCCTGGGTGTGATCCTGGGCAATGCCATTACATTCTCTATGATTCTGTTTCCTAAACTCTAAGACAGAGATTCAACAGTACCAAAAGTTAATTTAAGACTAGAAAGAAAATATATTGAAGTAGTTGCCATGACTGACTTTTATTATGCCAATATATGTTGACTAGTAATAACTACAGCAATTATTACAAAAAGCAAAGCACTGTCCAGTCTATGTTTATGTCATGGAGACCAAATATAAAGTAACTATCATAAGGGACAGAAAACAGATTTTTAAAATGAATCAATAGTGACTGGAGCAATAGTAAACGGGTAGAGCCTTGTATATGGCCAACCTGGGCTTCATCCCCAGCATGCCATATTATCCCTCCCAAGTCTCCAGGAGTGATTCTTGAGTAACTCCTGAGCCTCATTAGTTGTAGCTAAAAAAAAAAAAGATTTAACAATTTGGTTTAGATCAATTTCATCTGTGTCAGAAGTGAATTTTCTTGGTTTTGGTTGTTGAGAGGCGATACCAGTTATTCTGATGAGCTTCTCTTGGTGTGATGGTCAGGAATCATTTCTGGAAGTGTATAGGGGGCCTTGCAGTACTTGCTTATCATACCTGGAACTCCTATATGCAAAGCTTTTTATCTTAAAATAAAATTCTATAGTTTTAAGTCAACACTCTTACAAGTAAGTAAAGAATCTCTCTCTACTCAGTCATCCTCAGCCCTAACTTATTCAGAGTTCTGATTGTTATGTCACATGAGAAAATGTAGAATGAGAAGATCACATGAGCAAATATAGAATGGGAAGAGAGAAAATCACTGATCATCTTCATAAGCAGCACAGACTAGGATGGTTCATTCTAATATTTTGACAGTCACTGGCGTGGGACTTTTTACAAAAAATTATATGGTTCTGCTAGCATTCTATCCCACTGAAGATCTATGCTCTCAATTTTCTCAAACAAAGCTTTGAGCCTTTTTCATTTACAAATGTAACCAACCTTGCTGAAGCTTTAGCATTATGTCTTCACTACTGAACTCACCAGTGGTGTTCCTTAAATTCTTCTGAGATATTAAAAAAAAAAAGGCACATATTCAGAGTTCAATGAAGTTGCACAGCTGGTAGGAAGCTGTAGATTCCATATGAAAAAGGGGGGGGCAGATTCAAATCTGATCAGCCTATCAGCTCCCAAAATATTTTATTTAAAGGCAAGGGTCAAGATTCCTGCTACTATGATAAGAAGAAAAGGTACATAGGCTAGAAATAAATGTACATACTCTATCTTGCTTTATTTTGGTGGTGGGAGGGGGGTCGGTCACACCTGGCAGTGCTCAGGGGTTACTCCTGGCTCTATGCTCAGAAATCACTCCTGGCAGGCTCAGGGGACCATATGGGATGCTGGGATTTGAACCACCAACATTCTGCATGTAAGGCAAACACTTTACCTCCATGCTATCTCTCCAGCCCCTCTATCTTGCTTAAAGGAATGTCAACACAAAGGAATCCAAGTTTAACCTTGGTGTAGACAGAACTTCCCTTTCACTCCTTTATGTTATTTTAGAACTTGGGGGGAAAAGGAAAGATCTCATTTTGTTAAAATAATTTTCTTTATTGTAGTTCTTAAAATATTCTATAAAACATTATATAATATATCACAAGCCAGGGATGTGGCCCAATGGTAGACTTCAGAACCCACATGTGTGAGATCTTGAGTCTGACTTCCACCACCTCCCTAATTTGCCAAAAGCAACCAACACCTATCACCACAGCAATATGAGCAAACAACAAAATTTTCATTCCAGCAATAATAACACCCTTATTAAGCATCCACTCCCTCTCTTATCTCTTTTCATGCCTAGTCTTAAACTACTTTGGTTGGTAGGTGTGGATCACAGGATACTATGGATAAGATGACTGACTGGCAAGGAACAGGGCCCTTGGTCCCTCATTTAAGGGGTGGATGGGCCAAAGGTTAAAGCCTAGTCTAGAACCTACATTCCTAAGGATCATTTTCTTTGCTTCTTCACCACTGACATTGACTAGCTTTCACTAGCTGTCAGGATTCTCTCCCAAGAAGTGTTTTCCTGGCCGCCTTGGGATATCGCTGGCAGGCAGAAGATCTCTATTCTCAGATGTTCTCAGTCAGGAACTCCTTAATACCAGGTCCTTTCCAAGCCAGTCTACAAAAAGTGGCCGAGAACAGCTGAGGGAGGAACTTCTGCCATTTGATCCCACAAGACACTGCTGGGCAATCCTTGTTTTCAATGGATTAGCCAAGATTTCTTTAGGCTTCCTTCAAAATCCTATATGTGCCTTTGTTCAGCCTTGCTTCTCACTCTGCTCTCAACAGAAGTTGATTCCAGACAAGTATCTCAAAACCCCAAATGACTCACTACCTGTTTCTGGAGAATCCAAAAATTGTCACCACCTTTGCCAGTAGAGGTCCGAATATTAACAAATGAGTGAATAAGTGGATATATGTAGGTATTGATTAAACTTTGGTTTCCAATGGGACCCCTTCAATGAACAGATCTCTGTGTTCCAAGCATCTCTGTAGACATGAGAACAGAAAAGGTCCCTGTCCAATGCTGACATCATTTATTGAGCTAAATCCAATAGCTCATATCTTAATCCTCATGAAAATAACCAGGATTTATTTTTGGTGTTTTTTATTTATTTAACCCATTCCCAAGTTGACTGGAATTCAATGAAATAATTTCAAAGTAAAGGCAGAAAATCACAAGGCTACAGGACACATGGGATTTTGCCAATTTCTCTAGTTCTAATAATTACTTAGATCTCTAACTAAAATACAGATGGAGGGATGGGGAGATAGTTCAGAAGAATGAAGCATATGCCTTTCATGAATGAGGCCCTAAGTTCTATTCCTACCACTACATTCATTCCCCACCTCTGTCAGAGATACCCTTGATGACCCCACAGAACCCAAGCAGCATCACATTGCTCAAACTGAGCACTAAACTATCAGGTCTACCCAGTTGGAACTAATATCACTAAGAGTGGTTCCTGCCCCCACCAACCCCTATTAGGGAAACCTCCTAGAAATAAATATATAAAGTAATGTGAGTATGTAGGTCTTGAATGTTAACTGCTAGTGCAGTGCTGAACTTCCAAGTTTTGGACCTGCAAGGAAATTTGAGTTAATAGGAACCATAGAGCCCCACCTTTGGGCTTGCCTTTATTTACAGACTTATTTACAGAAAAGCCCCTTGCAATTGAAGATATCACCAATGTAAATGAATCCACTCAATTCTCTTCTAGAACACTTTGCCTTTAAAGAATAAGACAGAGTTCACTGACTTACAAGAGTAAATGTCATGGGGAAAAAATTATATAGGGCCATAGAAATCTTGCCTGTAGTCAATACTTGCTCTATCCTCAGCATAGCATGATTCAGAAGTAATCCCTGAACAGAGAGTCAGGAGTAATTCCTGAGCACTGCCAGGTGTGAACCAATCTCTCTCTCTCTCTCTCTCTCTCTCTCTCTCTCTCTCTCTCTCTCTCTCTCTCTCTCTCTCTCTCTCTCTCTCTCTCACACACACACACACACACACACACACACACACACACACACAGAAAAGAGAAAGAAAATTTGTAGACAACCAAACTGTTTCTCCTTATGTCATGTCCTACTCAAAGAAAACATGGATCCACTGATGGTTTGTATTTCAGTGCCACGGGTACTCTGGTGTATGTGAACAGGTGTGTGAATTCTGAATGAAGCAAGCCTCTTCTGTTCTAAACAATCCTCTTCACCAGCAACTTGGATAGACTCTTTCTGTGTCAGGCTGGATGGGGGTTGGGGGGCGGGCGGGGGAGAATGGGGAGGAGAGCTGCCCAGCCATTAAGAGGTGGGAAAGCACCTGCTGTGCACCTAGGAGAAGAGGCTCTATTTTGTCATCTGTCAGCTCCTTGTCCGTCCAGAAAGAGAAAGGGATTGGGGAAGTCTGTGTCAGCAAAAAGCCCTCCAAACCTTAATTATCAGAGTGCCCCCCTCAGTTCCACTGGGCTTGTCACTGACTCCTGACAAGTTTGGGGGCAGACACAAGGACAAACAGCATATCACCCACTGGGTAATTAGCAGCCAGTCCCAAGCAACCTCATCACCAGCCCAAAGAAATATGCTACTGAGTGGCTTTACATACTTGCCACAAAAGCAACAGCAGCAAGAAGTGGTCAATATCAAATGGCCTCTCAATTGTTTGACTCCAAAGGAATAGGAAGCAAGGAAGGAGCTCTTTCAAACCTCAGGGTCCTATGGAAAAAGGGCACCTATGACCCAAACTTGGAGAGGAATAGCCAAGGGGTCATCTTTTTCTTTGCCTCATCTTCCTCTACCTCCAGTCACCAGAGACATTGCAGGCATGTTTTTAGATAAGTCAAGGCCCATTCCAATACATGTGCAGTGAAATAGCCAAACACTACTCTGTTTATTTTTATGAGGGACACAGATTGTTAATTTTCTAGGGACAGAGAATAGTGGTGGCTGGAGGTGACTTGGTAAAGCTAGAAAATTAATTCGGGATTATTTTGTAGGATTAGCTTTGGGAAGGAATATTGCAAGCAGTGCTCAGGAAACCCTGGGGCCACACGGGATTCTCATCGAACTAGACCTGGTAGTTCAAAGCAAAAGCCCAAGAATGTAATGGTCCTTATGCCCTGCAGTGCCAGGAATACTCAGGTAACCCCAGTGGTGCTTGAATACCCCAGGTTCCCTCTTGGGACCAAAAAAATGAAAGTGTGTGTATATACCACTAAATGCTATTTACTCAAAAATGGTTAAAAAGGCATCTGTGTTTGTGTTAGATTATACTTTCATTATATATTTAATATATATATTAAATGTACACACACAACTATTAGCAAAAAATGCTCATTATGGGTCACACCTGGCCATGCTCTAGGTTACTCTTGGCTCTGCACTCAGGAAACTCTCACAGCAGATTCCGGGGACCTTGTGGGATTCTAGGAATTTAACCCAGTTCCACTGCATACAAGCCAAGAGCCCTACCCACTGTATTATCACTCTGGTCCTGAACAACTTTTTTTTAATTAAGAAAGAAAAGACAAAAGGCCTGACTCCTGCTCCCACTAAAAGGGAAGTTGAGGGGCCAGAAAAACAACTCATTGGCTAAGCATAAACTTTGCAGGCAGAGAGGGGTTCAACCCCCAACACCACAAAATATCCTGAGTCTTTCTGGCAGTGACCCTTGAGCCCAGAGTAAGGGGAAGCCCTTGCTGAACACTGCCAGATGAGATCCCCTGCCCCCCGCCAAAAAAAAAATTCCAAATAACTCTTACAACAAAAAAGATCTTACAGTATGGAGGTAAGACAACTATATAGAAAATTAGCTTAGAAATGGGTGGATAACTGTTAGGTGGGAATGTTATGCAAAAAGCCAGATTTTTTTCAGGTAGATGATGCTCCCAAACGCAAAAGCAGTCATGATCGCCTTTGCTGCAGAGATGCATTCTTCACTTCACAAATGGATCCCTTTAGCTTTTGACTTCTGTACAATGTTAAAGGCTCATAGATAAATCATCCACTACATAACTAAGAAGCTTCAAGGCAGAGAATCTTCAAGATAAAGTGTTATGAGGCAGTGCCAATTGAAGATCAATTGGAAATTACAATAAGCATCTTGGTAATTACCACAAAAACTAATGGAAAACGTGATTTAAGTCATAAAAGTTTACATGGACCCAGCCTTACACACACAGACTCATAAAAAGAGGCACTGCAAAAAATCCATAAGATGCTGCATGGTTTGCATATTTAATAGACACAGTTATTGCTTGTGAGCATAATATTCCATATTTACTTGTCCAATATCCCTGCTCCTGCTGATTACTTGAGCATGGGGTTTTTTTTTTTTTTTTTCAAAGTATAAAAACAGCATGTCACTTCAATACTCACTGCTATTGTGGAAAGGGTTTAAACTTGTGTGCCTTTGTTTTAGAAAAAAAAATTCTTTGCCAAAGCTTCTCATTAAAATGTAGAGAAGATAAGCATCCAAAAATTTAACTTGGAATTTGCATTGAAAAAAAAAGCTATACAAAGCATTTGGATTGAACACTGAGCTTTTATCCTTTGACAATATGGCAAACTTTCAGCTATTTCCTGGACTAGTTCCCAACTCCTTTAAGCACCTGAAGAGTTCTTACGTGTGTGTGTGTGTGTGTGTGTGTGTGTGTGTGTGTGTGTGTGTGTGTGTGTGTGTTGGGGGGGAAGGGGGGAGTCAGCAGAAGCAAGCAAAGACAGCAGCAAGGGGACATAGGCTACCTTTTAGATTAACCTGCCAAATAATCACAGGCCTTAACTGTGATTTTTATCAGGTCCCAAGCAAAGGAAATACTGCCAGGATAATTAACAATTCTGGTTTTAAAAAGCCGAAGTTGATTATCTAAAGGGCAGACTGCTCTTTAAATTAAAGATGATATCTGAGGCCTTTCCAGCAATATATGTTATAGTCACTGCTCTTCTACATAAAGCCGTAGGTCAGGACCTGTTCCCAACTCTCTGGGAGAGTTAGCTGGATGGGATCTCTGAGGGCCTTCCATATAGTCAAGATATGACCTACACAGAACATGAGCTTCAATGCCTGCTCTGAAGAAGTCTCCCAGATGCAGACAGGCAGGTGTAACCCAACATAGCTTCTGAATCTCAGAAGAAGCCAGATCTCCTATGTTTCACTATTGCCAACACACTATTCATTTTTAAAATCACACCAAATTTGTGTATCGTTATGCCAATAAAAGAAAATGTATTTTCCAACTGAATTTGTAAGATTCCCCTCATTTCATCTTGTACCGCAGGTGATCCCTGTACCTGAGCACTATGATAGAAAGAATATTCCAGCATCTTGGCTGGAAGAGTGGAGGCCATCTAGCCAAAAGAGTAGAGGCAGATCCATGGTATGGGAGAGAATAGCAGAAACCCTCAGAGCCAAACTCATTGCAAGGATTCTTTGTAAAAACTTGGACAAGCAGAGGGAGGGAGAATCCTGGCATGGCAGGGCCCAGCTGATAGTTAAATCTCTTTTCAGTTGGAAACTGGGCCCTAAGAATTGCAAGTATGATCAGCTGGGAGAAATTCCTGGCCAGGGCAACCCCTTACAGTAGGAGACAGAACAGTCAAGGGTCTTCATAAACACATGTCCACACTTTCTCCTGGCTTGCCACACTCCACAACACCAATTCCATGAAGGCTGGGTCTAGTCTGAGTTTCAGCAGGCACAGACAATTTTGTACATGAAGACATGTGTCTGTGAAGGCAGAAAAGAATTAAAACAAAATTAGCCTTGACAAAAGAAATGAAGGCACAGCCTCAAGATCTTTCTTGCACTATTTAAAATGGACAAGTTTTTTTCCTTCTCCTTTCACTCCTCCTCTGTTGTTTTCTAATTCTTCATCCTTCTTTTCACTCTTCTTATTCCTTTTCCTCCCTTTTCTTTGCTTTCTTTGTTTTTCTTCCTCTTTCCTTCTCTCTGCTTCCTTCTCCTCCTCCTTATTCCTTGTTCTTCTTTCTTCTTCTTTACTTTTTCTTCTTTCTTGTTTCCACTTTTTCTTTCTCCTTTCTTCCTCCTGTCCTATTTCCTTTTTCTCCCCATTCTCCCCCCTCCCCAACTTCTTCAACCATGAACTGGCAAAGAAGGATGAGAGGGATACCTAATAGATGACAAATAAGTTTTTAAGTTTTGTTAGAGATGGGCTACTTCTTCCTGGCTTTCGGATTCTTGAACTCGCAATGTTATGGGGAACTGTCCTCCAGTGGGTTTTGTTCTTGGCAACAAAGGTTACGTTGCAGTGTTTTCTGTCTCATCACATAAAAGTAGACACACACACACACACAAGTCTGGCTAAATGCCTCTCCATTTCATTCTTTTTTATTCAAAGTCCTCTGAGCTCCTCCAGAAAGGATCCCTGAGCATAGAGCCAGGAGTATACCCTGACCATAGCTGACTGAAGCTCCAACGCAAGCAGACAAGAAAAAAAATAGTCATCCCAAAAGTTAACTGCTCATCTTCCAAGCCCTTTAAGATCCACACCTGTTACTTTTAGTTTTCTCTATCCTCTTCTTCCTTGTACTTCTTCCTTGTTGTAAGAAGAAACTAACTTTGCAACAAAGTTTAAAGTCACTAGCAAAGTATCTGACTCAATTCTCCCTTGGCATCTAATAAAGACCTATTTAATAAACTCAGTCCAGGGAGCATATTGGAGAATCGTGTTTAAGCAGAATCACAAATTTGCAGGGACATTGTCCACTCTCAGCACCATGTAGGAGGAGGAAGTGGTAAAACATAAAGTGGAAGAAGTATTTGGAAGATCTGAACACAGAGGAGGAAAGTTCAGGGGATGTGCTCTAATTCTAAACAAAAAGAGACAATTCAAAGCATAACTTTAAAAAGGTCTAATTGAGGGACCAAAGCAATAGCACAGTGGTAGGGCACTTGCCTTGCATGCAGCTGATTCAGGTCGGACCTTGGTTCCATCTCTGGCATCCCATATGGTCCCCCAAGCCAGGAGCGATTTCTGAGCACATAGGCAGAAGTAACCTCTGAGCATCACCGGGTGTGGCCCAGAAACAAAAACAAAGCAAAACAAAATAAAGGTCTATGGAGCTTCATATCATGAACTAGTCCTTCCTGCCCTCATCTCTATTGTCTCTGGGCATTATTAGAATAATGTCTTTCATTTTTCTTAAAACCCATAGATAAGTGAGACTATTCTGTGTATCTCTCTCTTCCTCTGACTTATTTCACTCAGCATGATAGTTTCCATGTCCATCCATGTATAGGAAAATTTCATGACTTCATCTCTCCTGATGGCTGCATAATATTCCATTGTGTATATGTACCACAGTTTCTTTAGCCATTCATCTGTTGAAGGGCATCTTGGTTTTTTCCAGAGTCTGGCTATTATAAATAGCACTGCAATGAATATAGGTGTGAGGAAGGCATTTTTATATTGTGTTTTTGTATTTCTAGGGTGTATCACTAGTAGTGGTATAGCTGGACAGTATGGGAGCTCAATTTCCAGTTTTTTGAGGAATCTCCTTATTGTTTTCCATAAAGGCTGGACCAGATGACATTCCCACCAGCAGTGCTTTTAAATCATTGGGAGAAAAAGTACTGACTAGGCTGCAGAGAAGTTGGAACTCATGTACCCTATTGATAAAAAATTTAAAATGATGCAGTCATAATGGAAAACAATAAAGAAAGCTTCTCAGAAAAAATCAAAAAATAAATTACCACACATCCAACTAATCTCAATTGAGTGAGCAATATCACTTTGGTGAATAAACCTGAAAAACTTGATAAGATGATTTGTTCACGCAGGTACACTGCTACCTTATTCACAATTGACTAGAAGTAAAAATCATTTAATATGACCATGCATCTCTTAAGAATGGGAATATTATTAGATATGAAGCTTATCACAAAGAGTGGTGAGTGCAGTTAGTGAAATAACTACACTAACAACTAGAATGACAATGGTAGTGAGTGAGAGAAATAGAATACCTGTCTCAAATACAAGAAGGGGGTGGGGGAGGAGGGAAATGGGGGGCATTGGTGGTGGGAAGGTTGCACTGGTAAAGGGGAGATGTTCTTTCTTATGACAGAAACCCAACTACAAACATGTTTGTAATCATGGTGCTTAAATAAATATATTATTTTATGGGGCTGGAGCGATGGTGCAGCAGAAGGACATTTGCCTTGCACGAGGCTGACTCAGAATAGATGGCAGTTCGATCCCCCTGTGTCCCATATGGTCCCCCAAGCCAGGAGCGATTTCTGAACACATAGCCAGGAGTAACCTCTGAGAGTCACCAGGTGTGGCCCAAAATCAAAAATAAATAAATATATATTATTTTTCAAAAGAAAAATAAAATAAAAAATAAAAAGGTCTAATTGAAAAAACTCATCTTTATCAGTCAGGAGGCATCCAAGACCACAGAGCGTAGGAGGCTCAGCAGAACTACCAGCTGGGGGTACTCAACAGAGGCCAGCATTGGGAAGGATCCTTCAAGTGGAATGGTGGGAAGTACTGATGGCCAGACAGCTCAGATCAGCCCTACTCCAGGACATTCCTCAGGGGCATCTGCTTTGCCCTTGTGCAGTATAAAATTCCTCCTCTTCCTTGAGGATCCAGAATGGAAAGGAAAATTATCTTTATACAAACAAGACCCAGGTTTAAAAGATTTACAGGACCCTCCAGAACCTGACTTCAGAAAATGATACCCTGGGCAGGAGAAGTTATTCAAGAGGATGAACACATGCTTGGCATATGGGAGGCCCAAGTTTCATTCCAGGCACCACAGAGTTCATTGAGCACCAAGTAGGGAGTAGCCTGAGCATTTCAAAGTGAAGCTAGGAAGGAAGGAAGGAAGGAAGGAAGGAAGGAAGGAAGGAAGGAAGGAAGGAAGGAAGGAAGGAAGGAAGGAAGGAAGGAAGGAAGGAAGGAAGGAAGGAAGGAAGGAAGGAAGGAAAGGAGGGAGGGAGGGAGGGAGGGAGGGAGGGAGGGAGGGAGGAGGGAGGGAGGGATGAAAGAAGGATGAGTTTAAATTTCTACAACCACATACTCATATTCATGTCTAGACAATATCTACGACGTTGGACTAGCCCACCAGCCAAAAGGGTCAAGGTTCTGAACACAGAGCTGAATCCTAAGGAGACCACTGAGTTCATTTGTAAATTGATGTCTGGCATCATTGCGGAGATCCCTGCCAACCTCTGTAGTCACTTCTAGTCAGTGCATCTGCTCACCCGCTAAGCAGACTGACTGCTAGTATCTCCTCTTTTACTTATCCACATTAATGACAGAGTGAGGCAATTTCCCATTCAGGACAACCAGTGAAAGACATTTCTTTCCTTTTAGCATTTCTTATAATTCACTCTGTGGTATACCAGCAACAAGAAACAACTGTAATAAGGGGGGGGGGGATGACTCTTAAACTCTTCGTTGTTTTCAGAATATTAGTAACACTATAAAAAGTTTATGTTAATTAATGCTGCATTTTAATAGATTTCCTGGAAGTTTGTAACTGCGAACTATAAAGGCTTTCAGGATAATGTATTATACAATATTATTATAAACTCCAAGCCATTCAAATATTCCTTTTATGTCTCAATAACTTTACCCCCAAAGTTACAGTATTTAAAAGATTCAAAGGCAGAAATAAAAAGGAAAAATTTTCCCACCAGAGGATATTGTATACATTTTTTCTGTGCTCTCCACAATGGTATTTTATATTTTTATACCTTTCACCATGATCCATCTCATTTCTCAGTAACACTGTACTAAGCTCAATACATACAAGCACCACTTTTTATTTTCAGTGTCTTAGAGAGACACTGTTGGACTAGTTCCCTTAAGTAAGGGACAGACTTGTCAGATGTCAAAGCAACTTGAATTTCAGCTTGTGTGCTCTCTGGCTCAGGCCTTTCTGTACATGAACATCTGATCTTACCATTTTTCTCTCTGTTTGAAGAAAAGAAGCCTCAGTGCTCACACATTGCACATGGACCAAAAGAAAGAGTCTGGCTATAAGAGGTCCAAAAGAGAGCAAATCCAAATTCAACTTCAACATTTGGTGTGAGACTGTGAAACTCAACCCCCCAGATTCCAGCCCTTTGTGTATTTTTCAAACTTGATCTAGATTCCACACTAAAAACAAATCACTACCATTTCTTCCCGAGGGAAATGTTACTGGCTTTCTGATGACTTTAGGGAGGAAACTAATAAGTGTGAGTCAAAATGGATTTTTTTTTCCCCAATGAAATGACTTCAATGATGAGTAGAGTAGAAACATTTTAGGATCAGCAACCCAGATTCATTACACAAATGAAGCTCCCTTTCGATCTTGATAAGGCCTGTGAATCGTAAACAAGGCCTCCATAAATCCAGCTGGATGTTATGAAAAATGTACAACCCTAACACACCCACAAATATCTCACCTTTCTCCTGCCAAATTATACAGACGGTATTACGAGTGCTTTGTGACTCTCCATGAAGGCCTTGGAAGTTATGTGTCTCTTACTTTTCTCTGTTCCCTGAGACCAGGTTGTAAAACATTTGTCATCTAGACTCTATATCCGACAGCATCTGCATTATATTATATTTAATCTCAACTCCAGGCAAGGAATCTGTTTCCTGAACTTCTGAGCGCTATTATGAGTTTCCCATTTAAATTCCAAGCCCTCACCATGACCTTCATTGAAGATTCTTACTAGCATTTCAAAATGATCCAAATCCATACATGTCTGTAGGGAAGGGTACCTGTGTGTGTCCCTAGCTTGGCTAGTTATCAGAGACCCCTTCCCTCAAGGGAACAATTAAAGGTTACATAGGGGCATTAACAGTGGCTAAAACTCAGTGGATGGATCTGGAATCACAATCATCATTGTCGAAAGGCCAACCATCCCAATATACCCAGGAGCAAAGAGTGCTTAGATTGTGTTAGTTCCCTCATTACAGCACACCTATGTGCAAAATACAAAAGGGTCTCCTGACTCCACAGATGCCTACCTGTGCCTACCTGTGCCTACCAGTCAGCATGAAGATTTCATGTCAGGAAAAAAAATAATATTCAAGTTCCTTTAGAATCTAGGGTCCTACAAAGGCTATTGCTGTATCTGGATCATTCTTAGAACATTGCTCTCCATATGATCCTTGCTCTCACCACTCAGCTCTCCCCCACTCCACTTCTATTTTCCTTCCCTTCCTCCTTCTCTTACTTTCTTCTCCTCTGTTTCTTCTTTCCCTTGCCTTCCCTCTCCACCTTCCTTCCCTTCACTCAACTCTCCCACATACATCCCTCCTCTCTCTTTTGCATTACATTTCTGTCCAAAAGTCCAATTTTACAAATTCCACTTGGAAGCAAGACCATAGAGCTATCCTGTGCAAAGTTTATCAATAATATTCTTCTCTCTGGCCCCCAAACCCCGCCTTCCAGCACCTGATAATGTAAATACAATTAGTTGATTGAAATCCCAGCTTGCTACTTTGCTTCTCTCCTAAACATCTCAGTGTCAGGTCGGTCTGTACTGCAGGAGGGAGTCGTTGGTGCGTGGTCCTCAAGGAAGAGGCAAGAGGGAAGGGAAATACAGCCTGAGGAAAAAGTCTATAAAGATTTCTCGCTTTCCTAATCCCTTCTCTCTAATGTTTCTTTGTAAATTTGTCAGATGGGAATGAAATTGCCTCATAACTCTCCAGACGTGAAGAGCATCTCTGAAGAAAATTACGTACTTGTCAAAGCAAGGGGGAATTTATGTTGGTGTTCCTGAGATGTGATTTTATTCCGTCTATTTCCTTTGTGCAACATCAGAGCAACTAGAGAGACAAAAAAACAACTCGTTTATGGATATTTTTTTCACTCTGGTGCATTTTTGGCTCCTATTTTTCCCTTTTGTTTTCTTATTCCCCCTCCTTTCGTCTCTGTTTATTGCCAGTGACAGTAAACTTCCATATAACAACCCTGTGATGATAACAGCAATGATTTCTCCCAGTATCAGCCCTTGCACACAAGCACAAAGATGATTTCCCCGCGGACACTTCCGGAAGGTGCAGTCCCCTCAGCCCTACCCGAGCTGGCCAGGAATGATCTGGGTACACAAGTCTTAATGTTAATGTTCCTCCCAGCAGCAGCAGCAAGCTTCTTGAAATTAAATTCTTTTTTTCCCCTGAACTACCCATTTGGGTTTGCACTTCCAGAATTTTGTAACCTGAGCTGAGAAGCTACAGAGCCTGACTTGCCTGGCGGAAACATGAAAAACATTAGCAGCAACAATACAGGGAGTTTGTCAGATCCGAGCTCAGCTCTGTTGCTAACTGGCTGGACCCGGTGTTCCATTTTCTTAAGCTCCTCATTTTAGCCATTTCCTAGAAACCCCTACTTCGTGGGCCTCTAGACAAGAAGGAGGGCAACAGTTTCCAAACTAGGGGTGCTACAGGGTTCTAAAATCCCAGGGTTAGACAGTTCCCTTTTCTACTATCAAAAACCCTATGTCTCAGCTGCCTGGGTAGTCTCATTTTCTCATCAAGGAGGCTGTTAAAATGACCTCCCAGGATCATGGACCACCACTCATATAACACCACTCACTTAAAGCTTTTAAGCTTCAAGCTCACCAAAAGTGCAAGGACATGCTTGAGGGATGACAGAGTCTAGTAAGCTATTCAGAGTCTTTCCCAAGGAGTCAGGACTGAAGCCTTTGGTCTCCAAGGACCAGGTGGACTTTCCCAGAGGAGCTACTGGAGAAAGGATTCTTGGGGAGCCCATTTCTTCAGCAGCTTTAAGGGGGTGAAGAAAGAAGTCAGGACTTCTGCACCTCGCAGCCTATGTCAGAAATGTCCCAGGTGCTACTCTCACTGGTGTTGACTTGTTCTCACTGACCCTGCCCCTTTCTCTCACTGACCCCGCCCCTTGTCCTCACTGGGTCCCTCCCCTTCCAGCACACGGATCTCAGAACTGAATGGTTCTTCTTTGTACACTGTCCTGAGACCAGCATTTCTTTCTCTACTGTCCTAAATCAAGTTTGGCTGAGTGCCCACAGGACCCCTTGGATGCCTCCTGGTGCCACCAGAAAAGAAGAGTCAGTTCCCCAAAGACTGGAACACAGATACAATTTTGGTTTTCTTCTGTTAGAACATGTTCAGCCATTAAAGCCATGATAAGGCTTCAGGGAATATCTGCCTTCTGCCCCTCCCGCCCCCCCCCCCCAGTCTATTTCTTCTGCTGTTCCAATCAGAACATACATTGTTTATGGACCCCTCGTTTGGCAGCCCCCAAATATCATTACAATGTCTCTGCCATGATCTATGTATGGTTGTTACCCTTTTAATGGATAAAAAAAGATTTAAGTACTTCATTCTGTTGCATTTTGACAGCTGTTAGCCATCATTTTTCCATTCACCTGCATTTAGCAACCCCATAAAAGAAGGCAATCTTTGAAGGAGCCTGCGCCGGGCACTGCAAGGTGATAATTCTGGATCCCTCTTGCTATAAATACCTGCCAGACTTCTGCTGAGTCAGCGGTCGGGGATGGTGGCAGCCGTGCCCTTTTATCTGTGTGAGCGTCTCACAGCAATTGGACCACCAGCCCCTGCAGTGAAAATCCATAGTATCGATCAGGCCATTTCTCCACTGTAATTCTTTTGTAGGAAATCCCTGATGACAAATTTTATCTGCACCACTTTTTGATCGCTGGTTTGATGTAAAGGATCTCCAAGGGCAGAGTTAAGCGCTGGGCCGTTCCACGTTATCAAGCAGTCGTTTTATTTACTGAAACGACAATTGTGGTCACACGCACGCATGCCTGCACACACACACACACACACACACACACACACACACACACACACCACAAAGGAATGGAGACCAAGAATACTGGAAGAGGGAATAAGCTGAGCCAAATAATATTTTAGTGGAAACAGAAGGGAAGGGTGTGGGAGGTTGACAAGGGCTCCCAATGACTTGACTCAGTGATGTGATAAAAGGTTGCTCTCTATATAGTGGTGGAGGCATCTTGACAATGGTGCAGAGGCAATGGAGCATTGACTATTAGAGCCAGTAGTTTTTTTTTTCCTCCAGCTACCAGACTCTTGGCTCTAGATTTGCTAAAATTCTAGGACCATGTGTCCCAGGATGGTTCCTGGGTCAGGTTTAGATCAGATTATTTAGATCAGATTATCAGAGATGAGGATCCAATCCAGCATCCACACCTAAAACAAATGCCCTTCAACAGATGAATGGCTAAAGAAACTGTGGTACATATACACAATGGAATATTATGCAGCCATCAGGAGAGATGAAGTCATGAAATTTTCCTATACATGGATGTACACGGAATCTATTATGCTGAGTGAAATAAGTCAGAGAGAGAGGGAAAAACGCAGAATGGTCTCACTCATCTATGGGTTTTAAGAAAAATGAAAGACATTCTTGCAATAATAATTTTCAGACACAAAAGAGAAAAGAGCTGGAAGTTATAGCTCACCTCATGAAGCTCACCACAAACAGGGATGAGTTTAGTTAGAGAAATAATTACATTTTGAACTGTCCTAATAATGAGAATTTATAAGGGAAATGGAAAGCCTGTCTAGAGTACAGGCGGGGGTCGGTTGGGGAGTAGGGAGATTTGGGACATTGGTGATGGGGATGTTGCACTGGTGATGGGTGGTGTTCTTTACATGACTGAAACCCAAATATAATCATGTATGTAATTAAGGTGTTTAAATAAAATATAAAAAAGAAGCTCACCATAAAGAGTGGTGAGTGCAGTTAGAGAAATAACAAAAACAAAAAAAAAACAAAAACAAACAAACAAAAAAAACAAGGCAAGGACCTCTAAGGATCCTAAGGATCTCTAAACTACCAAAGCAGCTATTTTGCTCTTTTCTAGACACTCCTGAGCAACATTTCTCAGCCTCCTTTACTACAAACATTGGGTGTCTTATGATAGGGCTCCTCTGTCCTGTGTGGCTTCCTCAGGGAGCTTAGTTGCCAAATTTCTGTAAGAAAGTCCCCATAGAGAAAATTCCAAAGCCCTTGGTTTCATCCTCCCCACATTGGAAGAATGCACCCCATTGTGCAGAGTGATAGTATAGTGGGGTTGGAATGCATGCCTTGCACACAACTGACCTACAATCAATTCTAGCATCACATATGGTCCCCCAAGCCCATCAGGAGTAACCCCTGAGTGCAGAGCCAGGAGTAAATCTTGAGAACCGCTAGTTTTATTTTTAATTATAATAAATTTTATTTTTACAAAGTGGATTACATATCTTTCACAGTAATATTTTAGGTACATAGTGACATTGAATCAGGAGAATTCCCATCACCAATGTTGTCCTTCCTCCATCCCTGTTCCCAGTATGCATCCTATATCCCCTTCCTTTACCCTACAGCCCACCTCCGGCTGCTAGTATAAGTGGTCCTCTCTGTGTCTAGCTTGTTGTAGATTGGGTATAGATTCTGTTGTGGTTGGCTTTAGATTTGGTGTTTAAGTCTGATAATTTTTTATTTCTACATAATGATCATACAACTGTTTGGTCTTGGTATCCTCCATTTGTGAGGTGGAACAAGATGAGAACCACTGGTTTTGATCCAAACCCCAAAACAGTGTGTGACTCACTTTGTAGCACTGGGTTCATAGGTAGAAACATTAAACCCCTTCCCTAAAACTTGAGGAAAGTTCATTCACCAACTGAAAAAAGCACTTTTACTATGAAAAGTGGATGTTGCTTGTGAGATACTAGCTCTGTTGGCAAAATTGTCTCTGCTCCTTGGGTATCCAATGTAAAATAAATCCCCATGCTGTAAACAAGGTATAAACTAACATCAAGGCCATGAGCCAAGGAAAATTGGGGGTAAAGGGGTTAGAGGAAGAATGACAAACAAAATGCAGGATTTACACTTAAATTTGAAATTTTGATAAACACATACAGCTTTTAATAGGTCTTATAATTTCAGGAAAATTAAAAATTATAAGGCTATCCTAACAATAGCATGGTATATACTTTTACTTCGGTTTGCCCAGTTATCTGAACTTTACATTGAATCAGAAATCCTGCATTCTCATTTGTAAAATCTGCCCCTCCCTACCATCCCAGTCTGAGAAATTACTGAGTAGCACCTTCCTGCTAATTATACCAGCTAGTTTACAGAAGGGACAAATGTTACAAGAAAATGGGTTAGTTTTGTAAGGGAAATACATTTGTTGTTTTTTTTAATACACAATTGAGTAATTTTTAAATGTTGACAAATAAGTTGGCAGAAAACTATTCCAGGACTTGGGAACATAGAGTCACAACTTGGCTGGAAAGAAAGTAATTATCTGAGTAGTCTTTATTAAACCGGATGCCACTTGCAAGGGTCCAAATATAACTCAGCCAGCTCCCATTGAAGCTGTAATGTACCACCCTATTGGCACTGACTCCTTAGATTGTATCAGGACATGATAGTCAGAGAGTGCCAATATCTGGGCAAACAGCATACAGTTACCAGAGTTTAAAACCTGGAAGTCCCCACCAGCACCTGGTTTATACCCCTGACATTGCTAATTTTTCTAGAAAACGCACCTAATAAAGAGGTTCCCACAGGAAGTGGCAATAGCCAAACAATAATAACAATAATAAAGGTGGTTGTGAGTATCTCCTTCTAAACCCAAACATTGCCTATAAAGACTAGGATTGGGTTACAGGTTATGGTAAGGCCTGAGGCTAATAGGCAGTATTGGCACCCAATGGACAATGATGAAGCTAATAAAAACCAGGAATAGCTGAATAGTGACCCTGCCTGTATTCAAAATATATAAATTTTGGATTGGAAATGTAGATGTAGTTTTTCCCAATCTACTACACTTTATCTCAATAACTAACATGATAAGAATATCCTCGGTGGCCTCCAACATGCCTCACTACCCCACCTTGTCTAAATACACACACACACACACACACACACACACACACACACACACACACACCAGTGCCTCCAGCTCTCCCAGGTACTCCAGAGGAAAAATATTCTACATACAAATTAGCTATTACCTCTTCATTCCAAACTATGAAAAAACAGTAATGACAGTGAAACTCAACAGAAAGGCATTGGATAAATAAGTTACAGCATATCTCTCTGAATAGGAAAAGTCAGGAGTGGAACAACAGAGTAATGAATAAGACATCGGTGTTACATGTGTCTGACATGAGTTTGATCTCCAGCACCCTAGATTGCCCCCAAACACAGCCAGAAGTGATCCCAAAGCACAGAATCAGGAATAAGGCGAAAGCATCACCAGTGTGATCCAAAAATAAAAAATAAACAAAAAGGTAAAAAGAGTATTGTAAAGAGCAATTTGAGAGATTTTGAAATATTTAAAACTCAGCAAAGTTATGGAATCATGATCTTCCCTAAATTCTAAAAATTAGATTAAAAACAGATTTTTACTGGAGGGAGTGAAATGGGAGGTATGAAATGAAAGATAACACCTGGCAGTCCCCTCGCACTTGGGTGGGAACTGTAATGTTCAGAGGACCATGTGGTATCACAATCAAATTCTCACATACAAAGCCTGTACTCCAGCACACTCAGCCATCTCCCCATCCTGTGCAGGTGATTCTTCTGGAAGAAATGTGAAGGCCTGAAAAGCTCAAGAATAAGTGTTGAACAGACTCTGAATTCTCATTCCAAAGTGTGGACTCTGGACAAGTACTTAACTTCTTTAGGTTTAAAATGGATGACTGCAAAGATCAGTCATGAATCTTGAGAATTCTTTGTGTGTTGTATAAAACCACACGCATACCCACAGATAAAAATTTGCACCATGCTAAGAGAGACACCATAAGTGACAATTAGCCCAACAGTATATGTATTCTCTCAGGAGTTGCCAAAATTGGATCAGAAACACTCATAAACAGAAGAAAATTAATTTTCTGGTTAGGCAGGAAAGGTCATCACCCCTCTGGTAGAGAAAGCCCCTGGGGAGAGTGAACCCTGATAAGCACTTCACACAACTACAATCCAGGAAGTGGCAAGAATGAAGGGCGAATAAAGGAGTAACAGACATGAATGGGGCATAGAAAATCTGAATGGACCATGGTTAGCATGTGGGAGTTATAGCTAGTATAAAGGTCATGCCTACTTATCTTTCAGTTCAGCCTATGTTGCCAATTCTATTCAGAAGACTAACCACATTTCAGATGGGGACCCTATGTTTTATTACCATGATTGATCCTCAAAAATATTGATTGAGCCTGAGTATCTAATCAAAATTTACATGAGTCTATGTAATTAAACCCATTGTCATTTCCTGTCCAGGCTCATGACAAATGAGCCAAAAGGAAGTTTGAAATTAAACAAAGATTAACACTAGCCATAAATAGTCTCCACATATGGAGTCAAGGGTCAGCATACCTCTGGAAATGGTCAAAGTATATATTTATGAGTTCGATCATCATGATTCAAAGTTACAAAAAAGCTTCTATGGAAAATAAAGCAGCAATGGGTTTTACTGTGTTCCAATAAAACTTTAATTACAATAGCAGATAGTGAGTTAGATTTGGCCTATAGGTCATAGTGGTAAAACCTTAAAACTACAGAGTTGCAGAATCATTTTTCTTCCAAGGCCAGGAAAGTAACATGTATAAGTGAACAGTGCTTTGGGCTGTACAGACTAAAGTAGAAAGACTGTACACTGGAGAGTGTGATTTTTCTGGTAAATATTCTACACAACCCTGTTGGACAGGGACTCAGAGTTGCCACATTCTTTTTCTGTTTAAAGGGTTTTTTAAAAAAAAAATCTTAGGACTGGATAGATAATACAGTGACTAGGGCACTGGCCTTGCACACAGTTGACCAGGATTCTATCTCTGGCATCTCATATGATCCCTTGAGGCCTGCCAATAGTAATTCCTGAATGTAGAGCAGGAGTGAGTCCTGACCACCACTAGGACTGACCTCTCCCAAAAAAGTCTTAATTTCTTGTTTCACATACTAATGGGATGCCAGGGATCCACATGCAAGACAAGCACTCCACTCAAGGTACTATTGTTCCAACCCTATTCTTAATTTTATCTTTTGATTTCTTTCAGTTTCTCTGTGCCTACTTTCTCTATGTGCTCTCTTTTCTTATTTCTTCTCGATTACTACAATTATATATGAATTATATATTTTTATATTTTATATATTTTTAGACAAATCGAGTTACAAGTAGTAGTAATGCATTGTTAGTTTGTGTGTGTGTTTGTGTGTGTGTGTGTTTTGGTTTTTTTGGGCCACACCCCGCAGTGCTCACAAGTTACTCCTGGCTCTGCACTCAGAAATCACTTCTGGCAAACTCGGGGGACCATATGGTATGCCGGGAGTTGAACCTGGGTCCTTCCAGGGTCGGCCACATGCAAGGCAAACACCCTACCTGTGCTACGTTCGGCCCCGCATATTTTTTGTGTTTCAAGTAAAATCAAATATTGAATATATCCCTAAAGCATATGGCGTCAATGGCATTTTTTGGTTTGTGAGGAAGAAAGGAGAAATCTGAGAAGTCAGAGCTAGCTATCTCTGTTAACGGGGTAGTGGGAATCACAAAATAAAATAGAAGAAAAACCCCAATTTTTACATCATGGAATAGAGACATTTAGCAAAGCCAGAGGGCAGAATGGACAGTGTGTGTCTTTGCACCTCTATGCGTAGATCTCAGAAGAATGAGCATCTGTCCATGTACTGTAGCTCTGCCATTAGAGGCCCTGGATCCTAACTTCCACCATGCTGCCACTTCTCTAGTTTCATCACTTGGGGAAAAATATTTTCTGGTGCGAACCCTGTGCAGCATTACATTACCCAGATGTAAGATTTATGAAGTGCTTATGAGGTTAATCGGGAACAGACCCACAGGAAAGAAAGCAAAAACAAACACCTTTACCCTTTAACAAAATCCCAAGCAGAAGGAATACTTTTTCTGGTGGTTGTTTTGCAGTGATTGGGGTTTAGTGCGCTTTGGTTTGGGTCAAAGTAACACTCTGGATAATCTTATGTGAAAAGGTATTAAGTAATAAGTACTGGGTATTTCATGATGGTTTCCTTTTAGATGAAAAAAACGCATATCTAGAAGGGGAAATAGCCCATGATTTTTGAAACATCAAAAATTATTTCTGTGCTGCTCAAATCATGTCATACGTGGGCCTTTCTATGTCTCATTCTGTCATTTCCTCAGAGATGGACAGCTGATGACAGGCATAGAGAGATGTCACCAGCACTAGAGTGGAAAGAGCAAAGCGACAGGGATAATTCAGTAGCTGCCTGGAAAGTGGAAATGAGTACTTGCTTCCTCAGGAAGATGAAAAAGACCACAATGGAGTCCCAGGGGTTGGTGGGCAACTTCCTCCTTGTCAGGTAACAAGGCCCTCTCTCCCTCACCCCATGTGGACCCTGCAGCATCTCAGGACATGAGTGATCCTTTTTCCTGTGCTGATTTAAAAGTCATTTTTGAAGCATTTCATTAAGAAATAGCAGAGAAAAACTCACCTCTCATTAAACATGATAGAAAGGATCTAAGACATTCTTTCTCCATTCTCCTTCTCATTATGAAAAATGCTGCTGCTGGTGTCACTCAGGCATAAACTAAAAGGTCAGCTCCTTGCCAAGAGAGCTTTGTAACAGGTCAGAAAACATTGCTATCACCACCCAAAGCAGGAATGGGGCCACGGCTCTGTGGGCTGAGCCCCCTGTCTATTTGCTCCCTGCAAGCCAGTTGCACTGGCAACAAATGGGTTTTTCCCTTCTCCTTTACACTCCCTTCTCTCGAAATTTGTATCAGAATATCAGAAAATGTTCACTCTACTCTTTGCTAAGCAAGAGTCAGCTTCATTTCAGCCCCCCCCCCCGGGGGGGACTGAAATTTCCTACCACCCTTCTTTTTATTTTTTGGTTTTTGGGCCATACCCGGTGGTGCTCAGGGGTTACTCCTGGCTGTCTGCTCAGAAATAGCTCCTGGCAGGCACAGGGGACCATATGGGACACCGGGATTCGAACCACCCATCTTAGGTCCTGGGTCGATCGGCTGCTTGCAAGGTAAAAGCCGCTGTGCCCTCCTACCACCCATCTAAAGGCACTTCCAGAGAACTTTCTCAGATGCACTTATGTCCATTCCCAAAGGCTTGCAGCAGTCATTTCTTCTTCTTAATATTCTTTTTTCCTTTGAGCCACACCTGACTGTGCTCAAGACTTACTCCTGGGGGCCAGAGAGGTAGCATGGAGGTAAGGCGTTTGCCTTGCATTCAGAAGGACGGTGGTTTGAATCCCGGCATCCCACATGGTCCCCCGAGCCTGCCAAGAGCGATTTCTGAGCATAGATCCAGGAGTAACCCCTGAGAGCTGCTGAGTGTGACCCAAAAATTTAAAAATAAATAAATAAATATTTACTCCTGGACCAAACATACAAGGTAAGCACTTTTTTCCATTGGACTGTCTCTCCAGTCCACCTACGAACTCTTTCAACCCTCAACTCTCTCTAACACAACTAATTGATTTGCCAAATGTCCTCAGCTGGCCATGTGGACAGAGGAGTGAGAGTGAGTGCAGGTGAGCACAAATGAGTGCTGGTGGATACAGATGAGTGCAGGCGGGAGAAGGTAAACATGGCTAATGTGGGTGAGTGTAGGTGGGGCCCCCTCAGAACCCTCATCCTTCTGTTCATTTGATGAATGAAGAGTTTTGACTGCTGTTTGCTTGCCATTTCTAATTGCTGAGGTCCCCTGAATATAGACCTCTAGGCAGCATACAGACTCTCAGAGGAGACAGGCCCTTAATCAACTACCTAATCTGTCAGCTGTTTGCAAGTGCAAGAGTTCATTGGACCTTCCTTCCCCTGTTCAACCTCCTCTCCCCACTTCTGCCTTCTCCCTTCCCAAACACTGTTCTTTCTTTCTTTCCTTCCTTCCTTTGTTCCTTCTTTCTTTCTTTCTTTTTCTTCCTTTGTTCCTTCCTTCCTTCCTTCCTTTCTTTCTTTCTTTCTTTCTTTCTTTCTTTCTTTCTTTCTTTCTTTCTTTCTTTCTTTTTTTCTTTCTTCTGTTTTCTTTCTTTCTTTTTTCCTTTTCTTTCTTTCTTCTTCCTTTTCTTCCTTACTCTTCTTTTTCTTTCTTCTTTTCTTTCTGTTTTCTTTCTTCTTTTATTTCTGTTTTCTTTCTTCTTTTTTCTCTTTTTCTTTCCTTTTTTTTTTGTTTTTTTTGTTTTTTGTTTTGTTTTTGTTTTAGAGGTCATACTTGGTGACGCTCAGGGGTTACTCCTGGCTGTGCACTCAGAAATCACTCCTGGCTTGGGGAACCATATGGGACACTGGGGGATTGAACCAGAGTCCGTCCTGGGTCAACCACGTAGAAGTAAAATGCCCTACTGCTACGCTATCACTCTGACCCCTCTTTCTCTTTTTCTTTCTTCATCTTTCTCCATTTTCTATTCTTTATTTATCATTCTCCACTTCCTCCTTCTTTTCTTTCTCTTCTTTTCTCCCTCCCCTATTTTCTTTCTTCCTTCTTCCTTCTCTCCATTTCACCATAAAAGAAGAGGCAGAAAAAAAATCTTATTTTATAAATAAAATAAAAATTCATAAATAAGTGTGCTGCTCCTTGGTTAGCCCCTGCTTGCCAAGGGCTACCTGGTGATATGTTCTTGGCCTCCCTGCCAACAAGGTCCTACTCACTCTAGTCCTGGAAAGGGGTTTCTTAGAGAACCCCAGCTAAAGATACCTCCCCACTTTCAAGCCTTTACCTCCCTGTTTCTCAGAATTTCACCCCTTGTGGGTTTCTTTAGAGCCCTCATGCCATGGGCCAGCCCAGTGTGTCACCATATGACCAATGGTGAAACACAAATCCTGAGAATCCCCCGCAAGCTGAACTCGGGAAAAGATTTGGAATCCCAGCATCAAAACAAGTCTGACAAAGAAACCAATTCTTGCAGCGTTAACAAAGAAGTGGCTTTACTGAGCATCAAGAGTAGGTTAGGCTCAAAGGACTTAAATAATTATAATTAAGTTTTGTGTTCAATCATTTGCAACCCAAGACTATCCTGTGCTTTCACTCAGTGTTTGATTTGACAGAAAACAGTAGAGTTCATTACCTGTGCCCTTGCTGATGGTAGGATCTGGGTGCCCATAGTACCTACAGCATCCACCTTCTCATCTGATGCAGCAGCCTGGGTGGTTCCATTTCACAGGAGAGCAAACAGGGCTCCAGGTGGGTCCTGCAATATGGAGAGAGCTAAACCAATTCCTAAATCATGTTGTAAGCCATACTCCCTCTCCCTGCCCACATCAGAGCCAAGGCCACAGGGTCAAATCCACTCCTGAGCAGTGAAGAACCGTGGTGCTACATGACAATCTACAGATCTCTCCCTCTGCCTTCTCCAGCCCAGAACACACATCTGCAAGTTCTTTCCAACAAGGAGAACTAGAGTAGCTCATGTTACTCAGTGCTTCCCATGTCAGCACCCTGCAAAGGCTTTCACATGGATTATCTCATTTAATGCCGCCCCCATAACCCACAAACCCAAACTGTTCACAACTATTACTTTCTCACTGAGGACTATTTCAGATTCAAAGGACTGGACTTTAAGTTAAATGGAATTACTGGGGGAAAGCATAATTGAGTGCCTGAGAAAGGACTTTTAATGACGGAAATTGTTAGCTCACTAATAATTAGGCAGGCCCAGGACACAAACACAAAGAACGACATAAATTCTCTCTGCCTACCACTTGCCTCCACCAACCTCTGTCCTGGCTGTCCCTCTCCAGTATGTCCAGTCTTCTCTGTAGTCACCCTGTAATTTAGCGTTAGCTCGTCTACCTATACTAGGTCAGAAACAAGATTAGATTTCTTTCTCATGTGGGGCTCAAAGTGGAGAACTATAGATCTCTGTGGTTGGCTAAGCTACATCTTGGTCACCAAGACAGGGCAAATGGATTCTTGGCTGATCAAGTCTAGGCACTTGCAAACAGAACCCACTGCTATGACTGAAATGAGCTGCTGAAATAATTCCTGAGCCCAATTTCTGGAAGAAATGACAGAGTGAGTCCCATCCAGACTCTAGGAAGAAAAGACAAGTAGAGTTGCAAGAGAAAATGGCCTTTGTCATGAGCCGATGGGGACATGGAGTAAGAACAGATAAAAAGAAAGGAGGGGGATGTTATTTTTTATGACTGAAACTCAACTACAAACATGTTGATGCTTAAATAAAGATATTATTTTTGAAGATAAAGGAAAGAAAGAGTCAATATTCAGGGTCTTCTCAGTCCACAGATGACAAAGAATGAAAACCACTAGGCTACATATTGGTGTACTTCACAAACAGGAGGACTGGGATTGAGAAATGATAAGAAATTTGCTTCAGGCACAAAGGAAACAAGATAAACAAGATGTCCATATGGCTTAAACCCAGATCCAGTTTATTTAATCCTCTGCAAATACACCTCCTGGTATCTCTAAAACCTATAGACTTGAAGGGGGGGAGGGAGATGAGGCTACAAGATTGCTGAAGAAGAAAAATATCACCAAATCTTAAAACTAGAAAAGATCTTGGAGTTACCTGGTTTAGGGTTGAAATGATGAGGTTATTAAAGCACAGAGATGGGAAGTAAGTTACTTAAGGACACTGAGCCAGCTAACCCTGAATGGAACTTGTTTTTATTTTTCCAGTTATTCTTTCAGTAAACATTTATTGCTCACTTCTATCTTCCTATCACTAGACTTTCTGCCAGAGGAATAAACCAAGTGAAGCATCTTTGCTCTCAGGAAGTTTACAATCCTGTGGGTCAGGTGAACCTTATTCCAAAGCTCTTTAGATGTAATGTAAGTCTTATATACAGCAACAGTAAAATAATACTAATAACTGCTTTGCTTGCTATGAAGACAGGATTGTGCTGGACAATGCACACAACATGTTACCTAAGTTAACTTGATCATTTAGGATCCCACAACGCTACTACTTTTGAATACCACAAAGGCACTCAACTTTGCATTACACAGAATTTAGCACTGTATAAATGAGGCAGTTTCCCAGAGAAGAGTAGCAAAGGCAAAAGAAATATTGCCAAAGAAGAAAGATTTCCCCCACCATCACCCATGAAATGGCTCAAAGGCCAGCATCCAGATTTAAAATGGCAGTTCTATGTGGCAGGAACATAAGCACTTCTTTCTTAATAAATGCTCCCTCCATTCATAATTTCTCAGGATCAAAGCCTGACCCAGTCTCCACCATGCAGGCATACATACAACCAGAAATAAGGTGAAAGAAGAAAAGAAGAAAGTTCTCCACCATGCAAAGATCTGGTGACCACCTCTGTTTACTTTCTACAATAATCTGGATCAGAGGAGCCTGAAAAATGTAGTCTTTTAGCAGGCCACCATGTTTTCATGTAAAATTCAAGATTCTTGCCTTTCCTAAAGGATCTAAGTCATCAATACGAGGACAAGTGAATGCCTCTGCCCCAGGCAGTTTCACAGGCAGTGGGCAGCATGGTCCTGAGACTAGCTACCACACCTGATAATAACAATGCTTTTTCCATCTCTACAGCCTCAGAGGTTAGTTTAAGAGATGCCATCACTAAAATGCATGAATCTTACAAATAAGGGGGAATGACAAATGAATGCATTTATATCTTTACCTACCAAAGTTCCTCCTGTAACCTACTCATCTGTGTCAAGGTTTCCTTGGTGGGAGAAACCAACTTGTCAAAATAGGAGTGGAGGAAAGCACCTCTGAAGCACACACATGTGTGTGATCAGAGAGAAAACCTCATCTCCAATACCAGAACCAGAGACCCAAATCCTGACTTCACCATTCATTACAAGATGGTCTGAGTATGGCTGGTGGTAGAAATGGTGACATTAATAAGTGGCATTCACCTCTCCTGGCAGCCATTGGGGTTAAATTAGAAGTTTTCTTTTTAAATGTTTGGCATAGACCCTAGGATAAGTCACTATAGATTGGGTTCCTTGATATCGATAATGGTGGTACTTATACAAAAAATCAGCAGAGTGAAAAAACCACATACAATAGGAGCTTCCTAACTAATACTTTTATAAACTTTCTATGTGCCAGCACATTTCAAGGGCCTTCTGGGAAATTACTGTCTCCTTCCATCAACACACTTCATTTTATCTCTGTAATACAGACCCAATTTTGCTCTCATTTTGTGACTGAGAAAATGGAGACAAGAAGGACCTCAGTAAAGATTCTGGGGGCCCTTCCTTTCCAGAAATCCTGTGAAATGGCTTCTGAGGAGAACATGCCTCAGCTACAATGAAGGGACCAGCTCAACCCCTGAAACCATCACAAAGGACTATAACATGTGACTCTGACTTGGTTTCTTGTACAATTAAACCAAGCATATTGCCACACCTTTACCCAAGACAAGAGTGAGAACTTAGTCCCACACTCCCTCATCCTATTGCAGGTATCCTAATACCAAGAAATGAGGAAATTGGGAAAGGGGGAAATGATGAATGTAAGTTGTTTTGAGTTGACTCATTTTGGGGTGCCTTGTTATGCCATGATAGTTAACCAGAATAGATTCTACAAAGCTTTTCTAAGAGTCAAAGAAAAAGCACTTGCCTAGAAGTCAAGCTAATACATCTACTAGATTCTCCGTAGAATCTATAGCAAATGCTCCCACTCTCACTCAGCACTACTGAGTGCCCCTAAAGACAACAACTGTAAAGGAAATAGTCTGGGAGCTTTAGTTTCCTATCCAATACCTATATATGACAGATGCACATTTGCAGAGACACTGACAGATGAGCCTGATTGCATGTCACTGAGGGAAGGGCAAGAGTGCTCGAGAGCCAGAACTGAAGAGAATCAGGAGAAACTGCTCAACTCTCACATCTTTGTGACCAAGAGTAGCTTTATGCAGCCCAGCATGTGCCACCTTCCCAAAGTACCACAATAGGATACCATTTCTGAGCTCTGCAGTGTGAGGGAGTCAGGGTTAAGCATCCAGGCTGCATTTGAATCACAAACACCTTTTGGTAGGCTTGCACAGGGCTAAATCTTTTCCTTCAAACTAAGATATATTACCCTGACTCTTAAAAAAATGAGTACAGAAAAATCCAGAATTCCAGGCCATGTGGCATCCTGCTCCCTGCCATGGGGCTAGTTCTTGGAGCTGAGTCCTTTGGAAAAGCTGAGCCCTGTAGTCTTGCCTCCCCACACACCCTGTGATCTACAAAGGGTATAGTAAAGCTTTAACCACATCCTGTGTCTTTCTAGAAGGAGTGAGCTTTTTGGCAGACTCTGTTTCATGATACACCTTTAAGTCTGCCACGGGGCTCACTGACAGGCATGAAACCTGGATCTCACAGTGCCTTTGCACAGGCTATGCTTTCTTGCCTCATCTCTCCTGTGTTTTGTCGACCTCTGCAGACCTCCCCCATCCACTGCTCCTACCACACATGGTCTGGGGGCTTTGAGGAAAAAAAATATACGTAGCTCTCTCCCCTGGATGGGCTGCTTGCTCCCTTCCCCCCAACCCTCCCAAGGTGAACAGAGGTCACCCAAGAAAGTAACCTTCAGGGGCCTGACTGGCTTGTGTTATCACAAGAGCTTTTACATTACCAGCAAACATCCCAGATGCATGCCTGGACCATACATCCAATGGCTCCTAAGTGCTCCCTGCAAACCCACAGGCGCTGGCGATGAAGCAGGTCTAGTTAAAATGCTAATAAATCGCAGGCGAGGTTAAACCAGGCAGGCAGGTAAGTGACAGATATGGATACAAGTGAGGTATTTGGGGCTGCTTTGAGGTCCTAGTGTATCATTTATAAAGCCTTTTCCAAACTTGCTGGATAAGAAGGGTCATCTGCAGTTCTCACTGAGAATGATATTCCCAAGGCTCTCTTTTGGAGATTCACAGATGATAGAGGGAGAGCCTGTGAGTTTCTGCTTGGACTAGCTGGTGCCCGGGCTAATTCTGGCCTCAGTTCAGGCTGGGAACCAGCACAAGAGCAAGGGTGCCTGGCTCTGAGTCAGAATCTCTGGGTGGCTTGTGGTCATTATTGTGATAGTCTTCAGGCCACACCTCCTGGGCACAGTGTGTCAGGGATTGAGTCCTGATCTCACACATGCAAGGCATGTGCTGGCCCATAGATTTCCTCCTGGCTGGCTTTGAAAACCCAGACTGCCAGGCTCTCACTATTAGAGATTATTACTGAGACTGAGATGAAATGTGAGCACTAAGCCTGGTAGTCTCTGAAAAAGTAGAACTGGGGGTAGGGAATATATAGGGAAAGCAATGGGGGTGGGGCACACACACAGGGAGGTGTAACCTTTACCTTTTAATAACAAAATTGTATTTGGGAGAAAATAGTTTATGATCCAGAAAATGTTACCAAGATAACTATGCATGCTCCATATATTCCTATTTGTTTTTAATAGTCATATGCTGTATTTTTAGTTTCTCTGGTTTTTTCTCCATGTATCACATGTATAAGACATGTGAAGGGTATCCTTTGGGGTCTGACTTATTGAACTGAACACAATCCCTTCCAGATCCTTCGATGCTATTGCCAATGGCAAAAGTTGGTTTGTTTAGAGCAATATTGGAATCAAAGCAGATTCTGACTCAATGACTCTGGTGGAGATGGACAGAGACAGGTTAGCCGCCATCGGGAGTCCCCTAGGACTGTCTCCAGAATTGGTGGAGCCTATTCTAAAACAAAATTTGGACTTTTTTGTACAAGTTAGGGAGAACGTAGTTAAAACAATAATACAGAACATGGGTATTTGCGCTGCAGGCAACCAACCTGGTTTCGATCCTTGACAACCCATATGGCCCCCCAAGCTCACCAAGAATGATCTCTGATTTCAGAGACAAGAGTGATGCTCCAAAATGAAAACAGAATCAGGGAGAAGGCAGAGAAATAAAAATAGGGTTAAGGATGCTTGCCTTGTATACAGCCAATTCCAATTCAAACCATTTGGTCCCCCAAGCATCACTGGGTACAATCCAGGAGATTCCCCAAGCAACACTTGGATGACCCAGATGGTCCCTGATTTCAAAAGGTTTGAGCAGCACTGCATCCTGGTACGTTGGCTGAAAATCACAGAGCACTGAACACTGAGTAGTTCCTCCCCCAGGATAAAGAGAAGACAGAGTAAACATTTCTTTTCTGTCATTCTGCTCTCTACAAATTTCTTTCTGATGCTGCTCTCCCTTGTAGGCCTATGAGAGGGGCTGAGGAGAGGCCAGCAGAGAGGCCAGCAGCAGGTCTTGTGGGAGAAGCAGGCTATAGTCCATGTTTCTGGGAACTGGACAGGAGTTAAACTAGTGTGTGTTAACACTAGATACTCCACAGATTCATGGAGCATCAATCAAAGATGCAGTAAAGAATTTTAAGGTGGTAACAACAGAACATCAAGCTCCAAGTTAGGGTGCCCTTCCATCTGCAGGATTACTGGTTTTGTACTGGGGCCCTCACAAGAAGTGCTTCTTCTTTGCTATGATATCAAAAAGACTCTTGAGAAAAGAAAAAATGTTTTCTTAGGGCCAGAGAGACAGTATGGTATGTAAGAAACTTGCCAATAAAACAGCCAACCCTGGTTCTAACCACCTCTGATCACCCAAATACCTCCAGTAGTGAGGCCTGAGAATAAAGCTAGGAATAAGCACGGTGTTGCACAAACATACATGCATTCACACACACACACACACACACACACACATACACACACACAAACTCACACAAAATCTACTATACAGAGGTCTTTCTAGGGTCCTGAAGGATACGGAAAGGCTGTCATGGTTTCCTTATAAAGAACAGAACTATATACACCAAGACTAAAGTAGCCACTGTAGAATGGTAGCTATATGCCCTCTATAGAAGCCAGTACACTGGGTTCAATTCCTGCTTCCATCTTGTCAAAATTACAGTCTTGACCAACGACTTAGCAATATCAATACAGCTGGATAAATGGACTACATGTAACATACAGAGCACAGAAGATCGCTGGTTGGGTTATGAAGTTCATTCCTCTAAGGAACTGAGAACCAGTACTAAATATGAGCTTTATTAATATAATAGAACATGGCAAACTCAGGGCCCATGCCCCACCTACTGTCTTTGTAAATAAAGTTTTATTGTAATGCTGCTATGCCATGTCTATAACTCTTGGGAACCCCAGAGCAGAGTTAGTTGGCTGACACTTTGATACTTTTACTTTCTGGACCTTTATAAAAATTATTGCTTTACCACCCTGGTAGAGAACAGAACAGAGTCAAAACCTGATCTTCAGGTACCAAGTGTCTGATACAGATAATGACATCTTCAGGGTACTGAAGCTCCATCTAAGTTCTCTTAGCATTGCAGAGAGCACACAAACAGTCAACAGTGCTCCAGAAATCAACTTGCCTGCCACAATAGTTAATATCTAACCAGAAAATTCAGAGCAACTAGAATTTGTGAAGATCTTGAGATAAATTTTCTAACTCTGGAATATATTGGAAAATCTTTGTAAAGGTATGATTGTCTGAGAAGGCTGTATAACTCTGCCTCATGTTCTTAAGTTCTAAGCTACACATGTCACTTCCATTAGTTTGTATAAGCAAATGCATGGGGACAGTATGGTGGAAATCAAATTGAATGGAGGGGAAACCAGGGGTACTAGTTCAGAGTGGGTCTGAGTCATAACAAAGGAATATTTTACTGGATGTTGTAAACCTATGTGCTGATCAGACCACCCCTGACTTGGTAAGATAAATATCACAAACCAGTTGACAAGGGAGGAAACCAAGGATCAGGAAGGTTAGATAGCTTTCACAAACTCACACAACTAGTATGTGGTATAGGTGGAATATGAACAGGCAGAGGCACCAGGGGGAACCCAATAGCCCAGAGAGATGCATATTTTTTATATAAAGAATACCAGATAAATGATATTTTCTTTTTTTTTTTTTTAGTTCCTATAGCCTCTGTCAAAGCTCAACTCTTCCTTGTAGAAGGCTGAGGTCATCGATTACAAATGATATGTAAATGGCTTGACCCCCTACAACTTCCCTGCCAAAAGAGATGCAGGGGTGCAGTGTTTCCCGACCCTTTGGCCCCACTATTTTCCCACTTCTAATAACACCCTTTGGGTCTACCAGATGCAGGAGTATGCAGAAAGACTGTATAACTCTAAATGATGATGTCTATTACAGACCACCATTAAGGAAATAGGAATGGCTGAGTGTCGGCCCCAAACAGCCACCTCGAGCTATGCCTTTTATTTCCCTCCCCCCCCCCCCCACACACACACACAGCTACATTTGTTTCTGAGCTGAAAAACTTCTCCCAGTGTGCTTTCATCTCGCTGCCATGGAAGAGGGGGAATAGATACAAAATCCTCCTCTTCATAGGATTGAGTCAATCACATAGACAATGCAAGTTGAACTCGGCTGTCGACTAGGGCAGGCGTGGACATCCAAATGGTTCCGGGTCACAGCCCAGCAACTTCTAGCCCTGTCTTCAGCCCCCAGCAACTCACTTATTTCAGTCCAACTTCCTAGGGCCTAAGGACAGAGGCCAAACATGCCAGTCACCTCCCAGTGGGTAATTAGAATTCCAGGAAGTCAGCAGTGGGCTTGCCTGGTGTTGAGACATTCGAAGCATCCCAGAAATTGGTCAAATGACCATGAGAGGGTCTGGCATGGTGACGAAAGAGGAAACGCCATAAGCCATGTATTGGCAGAGGCTGAGGTACTCTGTTCCGATGACGTGATATATCTTTTGATAAAGGGGAACCATATGTAACAGGGGCCGACAGAGAGGGAGAAAAACTCATTTTCAGATTGCATAGCACTGATCGGTTTTGACAGCATCCCTTCTGCAACCACCCTGTTGCCCTGCACTTTTCAAGCAAACACCACTCAGCCAGGCTTTCTCTGTTCTCCAAAGTTCAAAAGGTGAGATGTGAACATGGGCAGTAAAAAGCCCCTGAATGTTGGTGGCTTGTAGGGGTCGTAATTCTTTCCCACAAAGTTACCTTTGCTGTTTCTATGAATTACTCTTACATTCTTGTAAGAGATATGGTTTGAGGTATTTATGGTGCATTCAATTCTGCTATCATTGATTTATTGAACGAAACCAGCTCGGGGATATGATGGAAAGACCCTAATTCCAAAAACTCTTACATCTCCTCCCGAAGAGCATTTTCTGCCCCGCTGGCCTCCTGCAGATGACCAGCCGAGATAAACAGAGGGCACTCCACTCGGTGCAGTGTGCGTGAGGATGTGAAGGAATCAATCAGACAAAAGCAGATTATTACAGTGTCTGCGAGAGATCAAACAGCGCTGCCATCCGCACCCACACACGCCTGATTTACAGGCGAGCTGATAAAGTGCTGCAGCTCACTGTCAGGAGAACATGACAACTCCGTGAGCTCTGTGGGTAAATTATTGCTGAAGCCCATGATAACATTTCTCCACCTAGCAACCAAACATAACAGGATGTGGCTTTTAGTACAAGGAGCCAAATGATACAAAGATGAGACACCCAAGAACTCTCTGGAGCATCTTTGAAGACGGAATCTATGGAATTGCAGCCTCCCAAAATAGGACGTGAAATCTGGGAACAAGTAACCATGGTAGAGGGTCTCCAGGACCTTCCTGAGTCCACAGGAAGAGCCAGAAGGATGAGCTCAGTTTCCTGGCAAAAAAATGTTAGCCCAAAGGCTGCTTCCATTGAGCATCTACTGTGTCAGAAACTGTGCCATATACACTGTGTTGGACTCCATCTTGTATACCAGGTGCTCAATGATGCTACTGAGGCAAAGAAATGAAAATACACTTAATTCCCACCCACAGGAAAGTTCTCCTCTATGGGACCTGAGAAAGAGTACAATTGGTAGGGTTTTTGCCCTGCACCCGGCCAATCCAGGTTTGAACCCTGGCATTTTATATGACCTCCAGAGCCCACCAGGAAGTAATTCTTAAGTGCAGAGCATCTCTAACAGTGGCCCAAAAACAAACAAGAAATTCCTCTTTTAGTTGCATCTGGATGAACTTTCTCAGTGTGTCTAAGAGAATGCCATGGTGTGATGTCTCAAATAACTGAAAATCTCTTTTTGAACAAAGGAAAAGGTACTTGTATCTGGCTAGGACTTGTGATAGCCGAAGAATTCTAAAATATTTTGCTCTTTTACTTTTTAAAATAACCATCTTTTCCAAATGCTATTGGCTTTGAACAAAGGAAAAGGTACTTGTATCTGGCTAGGACTTGTGATAGCCGAAGAATTCTAAAATATTTTGCTCTTTTACTTTTTAAAATAACCATCTTTTCCAAATGCTATTGGCTTTCATGGGGATAGATTTGATCTCTAGCACTAAAGATGGTCCCCAAGTACAGCCAGGAATGACCTCTGAGTACAGAATGAGAAATAAGCACTGAGCACCTCTAGGTGTGATGCCAAAACAAAATCAAATCAAATCAATTTATTTTTTCTGGAAATTCATGATGACAGGGAGTTTATTTTTTTGCTGAGTACCCTTTTATTTTATTTTTTCAATAATTTTTTGTGATCAAAGTGATTTACTATTTCACAGTAATATTTTTTATTTTTTTATTTAAACAAATTTATTACATACATGATTGTGTTTGGGTTTCAGTCATGTAAAGAACACCACCCATCACCACTGCAACATTCCCATCACCAATGTCCCAAATTTTCCTCCTCCCCACACAACCCCCGCCTGTACTCTACACAGGCTTTCTATTTCCCTCGTACATTCTCATTATTAGAATAGTACTAAACTTAGTTATTTCTCTAACTAAACTCATCCCTGTTTGTGGTGAGCTTCATGAGGTGAGCTGTAACTTCCAGGACTTTTCTCTTTTCTGCCTGAAAGTTATTATTGCAAGAATGTCTTTCATTTATTATAAAACCCATAGATGAGAGAGACCATTCTGCATCTTTCTCTCTCTCTCTCTCTCTGACTTATTTCACTCAGCATAATAGATTCCATGTACATCCATGTATAGGAAAATTTCATGACTTCATCTCTCCTGACAGCTGCATAATATTCCATTGTGTATATATACCACAGTTTCTTTAGCCATTCATCTGTTGAAGGGTATCTTGGCTGTTTCCAGAGTCTTGCTATGATAAATAGTGCTGCGATGAATATAGGTGTAAGGAAGGGATTTTTGTACTGTATTTTTGTGTTCCTAGGGTATATTCCTAGGAGTGGTATAGCTGGGTCTTATGGGAGCTCGATTTCCAGTTTTTGGAAGAATCTCCATATTGCTTTCCATAAAGGTTGAAATAGACAGCATTCCCACCAGCAGTGGATAAGAGTTCCTTTCTCTCCACATCCCCACCAACACTGCATGTTGTCATTCTTTGTGATGTGTGCCAATCTCTGGGGTGTGAGGTGGTACTTCATAGTTGTTTTGATTTGCATCTCCCTGATAATTAGTGGAGCATTTTTTATGTGTCTTTTGGCCATTTGTATTTCTTCTTTGTCAAAGTGTCTGTCCATTTCTTCTCCCCATTTTTGGATGGGATTAGATGTTTTATCTTATAAAGTTCTGTCAGTGCCTTGTATATTTTGGAGATTAGCCCCTTATCTGATGGATATTGGGTGGGGCTCTTGTATCCTGGACACTATTTCTTTTGAGGTACAGAAGCTTCTCAGTTTAATATATTCCCATCTGTTAATCTCTGCTTTCACTTGGAGAGTGCAGTTTCCTCTTTGAAGATGTCTTTAGTCTCAATGTCCTGGAGTGTTTTACCTACATGTTGTTCTATATATCTTATGGTTTGGGGTCTGATATCGAGGTCTTTTATCCATTTGGATTTTACCTTCGTACATGATGTAAGCTGGGGGTCTAAGTTCAATTTTTTGCAAGTGGCTAGCCAGTTGTGCCAACACCACTTGTTGAAGAGGCTTTCTCTGTTCCATTAAGGATTTCTTGCTCCTTTATCAAAAATTAGGTGATTGGATGTCTGGGGAACATTCTCTGAGTATTCAAGCCTATTCCACTGATCTGAGGGCCTGTCTTTATTCCAATACCATGCTTTTTTGATAACTATTGCTTTGTAGTACAGTTTAAAGTTGGGGAAAGTAATTCCTCCCATATTCTTTTTCCCAATGATTGCTTTAGCTATTCTAGGGTGTTTATTGTTCCAAATGAATTTCAAAAGTGCCTGATCCACTTCTTTGAACAATGTCATGGGTATCTTTAGAGGGATTGCATTAAATCTATACAATGCTTTGGGGAGTATTGCCATTTTGATTATATTAAACCTGCCAATCCATGAACAGGGTATGCGTTTCCATTTCCGTGTGTCCTCTCTTATTTCTTGGAGCAGAGTTTTATAATTTTCTTTGTATACGTCCTTCACATTTTTAGTCAAGTTGATTTCAAGATATTTGAGTTTGTGTGGCACTATTGTGAATGGGGTTGTTTTCTTAATGTCTATTTCTTCCTTATTACTATTGGTGTATAGAAAGGTCATTGATTTTTGTGTGTTAATTTTGTAGACTGCCACCTTGCTATATGAGTCTTTTGTTTCTAGAAGCTTTTTGGTAGAGACTTTAGGGTTTTCTAGGTAGAGTATCATGTCATCTGCAAACAGCGAGAGCTTGACTTCTTCCTTTCCTATCTGGATTCCCTTGATATCTTTTTCTTGCCTAATCACTATAGCGAGTACTTCCAGTGCTATGTTGAATAGGAGTGGTGAGAGAGGACAGCCTTATCTTATGGCAGAATTTAGAGGAAAGCCTTTCAGTTTTTCTCCATTGAGGACAATATTTGCCTCTGGCTTGTGGTAGATGGCCTTAACTATATTGAGAAAGGTTCCTTCCATCCCCATCTTGCTGAGAGTTTTGATCAAGAAAGGGTGTTGGACCTTATCAAATGCTTTCTCTGCGTCTATTGATATGATCATGTGGTTTTTATTTTTCTTGTTATTGATGTTGTGTATTATGTTGATAGACTTACGGATGTTAAACCAGCCTTGCATTCCTGGGATGAAACCTACTTGATCGTAGTGGATGATCTTCTTAATGAGGCATTGAATCCTATTTGCCAGGATTTTGTTGAGGATCTTTGCATCTGCATTCATCAGCGATATTGGTCTGTAATTTTCTTTTTTTTTTTTTTTGTAGCATCTCTGTCTGATTTAGGTATCAAGGTGATGTTGGCTTCATAAAAGCTATTTGGAAGTGTTCCTGTTTTCTCGATTTCATGAAAGAGACTTGCCAGGATTGGTAGAAGTGGTTTGAAAGAATTCACTAGTAAATCCATCTGGGCCTGGACTTTTGTTTTTGGGCAGACATTTGATTACTGTCTTAATTTCCTCAATACTGATAGGTGTGTTTGGATATGCCACATCCTCTTCATTCAACCGTGGAAGATTATAAAAGTCCAAAAATTTATCCATTTCTTCCAGGTTTTCATTTTTAGTGGCATAGAGTTTCTCAAAGTAGTTTCTGATTACCCTTTGGATCTCTACCATATCAGTAGTGATCTCTCCTTTTTCATTCCTAATACAAGTTATCAAGTTTCTCTCTCTTTCTTTGTTAATTTTGCCAGTGGTCTATCAATCTTGTTTATTTTTTCAAAGAACCAACTTCTGCTTTTGTTGATCGTTTGGATTGTTTTTCGGGTTTCCACTTCATTGATTTCAGTTCTCAGCTTTGTTATTTCCTTCTGTCTCCCTATATTTTGGGTCCTTTTGTTGAGTACTTTCTAATTCTATGAGCTGCATCATTAAGCTATTCAGGTATGCCCCTTCTTCTTTCCTGATATATGCTTGCAAAGCTATAAATTTTCTTCTCAGTACCGCTTTTGCTGTGTCCCATAGGTTCTGAGAGTTTGTGTCTCCATTGTCATTTGTTTCTAGAAAGGTTTTGATTTCTTCTTTGATTTCATCTCAGACCCACTGGTTATTCAGTATTAGGCTGTTTAACTTCCAGGTATTAAAGTTTTTCTTCTGTGTCCCTTTGTGGTTCACATTTAATTTCAGGGCCTTGTGGTCAGCGAAGGTAGCCTGCAAAATTTCTATCCTCTTGATATTATGGAGGTATGTTTTATGTGCTAGCATGTAGTCTATCCTGGAGAATTTCCCATGTACATTAGAGAAGAATGTGTATCTGGGCTTCTGGGGGTGTAGTGTCCTGTATATATCTACTAGGCCTCTTTTGCATTTCTCTTTTCAGGTCTAGTATATTCTTGTTGGGTTTCAGTCTGGTTGACATGTCAAGTGTTGACAATGCCGTGTTGAGGTCTCCCACAATTATTGTGTTGTTATTGATATTATTTTTCAGGTTTGTCAACAATTTTATTAAATATTTTGCTGGCCCCTCATTTGGTGCATATATGTTTAGGAGAGTGATTTCTTCCTGCTGTACGTATCCCTTGATTAATACAAAATGTCCATCTTTGTCCCTTACAACCTTCCTGAGTATAAAGTTTGCATCATCTGATATTAGTATGGCCACTCCAGCTTTTTTATGGGTGTTGTTTGGATGATTTTCCTCCAGCCTTTTATTTTGTGTCTATGTTTGTTCTGACTATTCAGGTGTGTTTCTTGTAGGCAGCAGAAGGTTGGATTGAGTTTTTTGATCCATTTAGCCACTCTGTGTCTCTTAACTGGTGCATTTAGTCCATTGACATTGAGAGAAAGAATTGTCCTGGGAGTTAGTGCCATCTTTATATCAAAGTTTGGTGTGTCTGTTGGTCAGTCTTGTCTTAAAGTAGGCCGTTCAGTTTTTCTTTTAAGAATGGTTTTAAGTCTGTAAAGTTTTTGAGCTTTTGTTTGTCTGTGAAACCATGTATTATTCCTTCAAACCTGAAAGTGAGTTTTGCTGGGTGCAGTATTCTAGGTGAAGCATTTATTTGAGTTTTGTTACTATGTCCCACCACTGTCTTCTGGCCTTGAGTGTTTCCGGTGACAGGTCTGCAGTAAATCTCAAGGACGTTCCCTTGAATGTAATTTCTCTTTTCGATCTTGCTGCTTTCAGAATTCTGTCTCTATCTGTGGGATTCATCATTGTGACTAGGATGTGTCTTGGGGTGTTTTATCTGGGGTCTCTTTTAGTTGGTACTCTTCGGGCATGCAGGATTTGATCACATGTATTCATTAGCTCTGGTAGTTTCTCTTTAACGATGTTCTTGACCGTTGATTCTTCCTGGAGATTTTCTTCCTGGGTCTCTGGGACTCCAATGATTCTTAAGTTGTTTCTGTTGAGCTTATCCTAGACTTCTATTTTCATCTGTTCCCATTCTTTGAGTAATTTTTTCATTGTTTGATTGTTTGCTTTAAGGCTTTTTTCCAATTTCTTCTACTGTATGGAATTGTTATTCATCTCATCTTCCAGTGTACTAATTCTATTCTCAGCTGCTGTTAACCCGTGGGAAAGTTCAACCATGTTTTTCTTCAATTCATCTACTGAGTTTTTCAGACCTGTTATTTGACCTGAAATTTCAGTTTGGAGTTTTCTGATTTCTATCTTCATATTCTCTTGATTCTTATTAATGTTCTCTTCTATACTTTCTTTGAGTTCTTTGAACATCTTCCATATTGCGATTCTAAACTCCCTATCTGAAAAACTGACTAGTTGGTTGGTCATGTTCAAGTCATCAGAGTTGCCATCATCATTCTCTATGTCTGGCACTGGCCTGCGTTGTTTCCCCATTGTCACACTTGTAATGTGGGTTTTTCTACGTGTTGTGGTTGTATTCATTGGCTAAATGATGTGCACGGCCAGGAAGTGAAGTGGAGCAGCCCTGCTCCTCTGGCTTCACCCTTTCTGGGCTTGTAAACTCACCTCCAGGGAAGGCTCCAGGGAAGGCGAGCCGTCTGCAGATGAGCCACACACAGGATGAAATCAGGCCGAAAATGGTGCACAGCACAGAACAGAAGACAGGCAGATAGGGATGCTGGCATCTGAATTCCAGCAGAATTCAGCGGCTTCCCCTTTCTGGGCTTGTAAAGTCAGCCATTTTTTTATTCACTCACTTGCTCGCTGGGTAGCTTCAGAATGCAGTTTTTTGGGGGTTCGCTTCCCAGGGCTCTGAGGAGAGCTTCAAGGATTCAGAAAAGACAGAGAAGCATAGAACAGGGTTCTCTTTAGGTCCTCAGTTTCCTCAGAGGAAGCACAGCAGGGCGGAGACTCCGCAGGTGAAGCAATCAGCACTTCACCTGGCAGTCCCCACAGTCAGCCATTTCTTACTCACTCACTTGCTCACTGGGTAGCTTCAGAATGCAGTTTTTTTTGGGGGGGGTTTGCTTCCCAGGGCTCTGAGGAGAGCTTGAAGGATTCAGGAAAAACAGAGGAGCACAGGACAGGGTTCTCTTTAGGTCCTCAGTTTCCTCAGAAGAAGCAGACAGGGAGTTTTATCTGATTCATTCACAGTGATATTCTCCAAACATCAGCAGCAACTAGACAAATCAAAGGAGGACATTTATCTCATAAAATTTTTAAGGGAGTAGATGATAATGTAAGTGCTCTCTAAATGTTCTAGAGATATTTAGGGCCTTCAGATGCAATGGCAATTAAGCAAAATATTTGGGGATGCTGAATAAACACTAATGCCAAAACCCCTGGCCATTTTTTGCAATCCCACACAGAAGAAACTATCACTGACATTTTGGAAAAGTATGCTCAGGGCCAGAGCAATAGTACAGCAGGTAAGTCACTTGCATAGCACAAGAGAAACCCAGAGTTTAATCCCTGATACCTCACATAGTACTCAAGCCCTCCAGGGTGAATCCTGAGTTCAAAGCCAGAAGTAATCCCTGTACATTACCAGGTATGATCAAAAATTTAAAAAAAAAATTTGAAAAAAGAAGAAAATGATGCTCAATGATGCTAGGGAACTTAAAATCACATGACTACATGTGGCAGAAAATGGAAAGTCTAAACGTGGAGAAATAATGGACACCTATCAGGCTCACATCGACAGAGCAAGGTTGGTGAGGAGCTCCCCTAAAGGACTTATGGACTAGGGAAGGCACAGATATCTGCACTAAAGTACAGATAGAATTGAAGTGCAGTGCACGAAGGGGTATAGAAAATCAGATCAGCCACTGACAAGGTCCTACTGTTGATGACTTCAAATAGGAATTACCTGAAGCCTTGAGAGAAATCACTTCTGAGCTTAAAACCGTAGGGCAGATACTATAACCCCCTTTTACTCTGAAAAAGGTTATGTAGTGTTGATGCAGCAGAATGTGGATACAGATTCAAGTCTCCAATGTTGACCCCTCTCTCCCATGCCATCCAAAGGAATACACAAACTGCTAGAAATGAGGCATTTCTGATAGTTCACACGCACTTTAAATCACATCTGCTCTGCATGTTTTTGATGTATCCTCGAGAATCGAACTAGTGTTTGATCAAGAAATGAATTTAGATCCTAAGTACACTTAAAGCCTTGTAATCACTCCACGTGGGGGACAGAGGTGGGAAAAAGAGCCACTTCAGTGGTGCTTATTTTAGAAACTTAGAAATATTGAGTATTTTCCCCTTCAATTCAAATAAGCAATTGTTTGGGGGACTAAGGAGAAACCATGATATATCCTTGGGCAGGAAAAATGAACCAAAAAATGTCAGAGTTAAACTAAAGTTTAATCTTTAGAAGTTTAAAATATTAAGTAAATTTAAAAAAAAGAAGCTGAAAACATGACTCATACACATAGACTGAAAATGCGTCAACATTTTTAGTCAGCTCATTAATTATTGATGAAGCCAATCCCATGGCAAGGGGTGGGGTCCAGAGAAAGAAGGAAAGGAATACATTCTTTATTGCAGAAGGATGGCTAGATGAATCTTGAGAGAGATTCCAAACTGAGCAGTGTCCAATAGCATCATTATGCTGCAAGTATTGGGTGTTATATTCTCCCATACACAAATTGACAAGTAAACATGTAATCTCAATTATCTGGGTCTTCCAAAATTGCAAGAGTAAACTAAATATGCCTGACTCACTGTTGATATTAGAACAACTCATTCCACATTCACAGGAAAAAGATATGGGGTCATCTCTTTATCCTGATTTGTAACTTTGGGATATGATCTTTTAACTATTTAATAACATGTATGCTCCTTCCTGATGCCATCAGGTGAACCAGAATGCAGGTGCCCCACTCAAATCCCGCTTATGATGAGCAAACATCCATATGAAAAAAAAACTCCTTAGAATAATTCTAATATTGACAGCAAACAATCACAGACTACAATCATAATAGATGAAATGATTTCAACTTTAGCTTTGAGAAAGTGCTTCTATTCGAGATGTTATGCCCTGCAAGAAATAAAAGTTTGGGCTCCAGCTAATCCAGATAGACAGATAGAGGCAGGAGCGGCCAGGGTGGGTGCACTCTGCAGCTCTTGAGGGCCTGTCCATATATTACTTCTCTGGATCCCCAGGGACTGTTGAGATGATGGCATTGGTAATTCCACTCTTTTCTTTTTGCCCTGACAGAGCTTTTCTCAGAAGAGCTTCTTGTACTACCCCAGCAGACTGCTTTCCCAAATCACCTGACACAGCTCATCAGTGATCCTTGCTGAGCCAAACTGAGATTTGGGATTGGAGTGGGAATATTTTCTAGCATCCAGGCTTATTCAAGAGCCAGGATGGGTTTTAATTCCCTTTGAAAAAATGTATTGTGTGTAGAGGGCATTGTTGTTTGGATGAAACTATAATTCTACTAAAAGGCAAAAAGAATAAGGGGTGAAGGTAAAATCAGAGAAATGACTGGACAGGGGGCTTCAACATGGATGTAGGGCAAGGGAGCTAAATCAGCAGTTAGAGGGAATATGCTTTGTACACACTTGAATTCCTAGTTTAAACTCCAGCAACACATAGTCCTCCAAATATTGCCAGATTCATATAACCAAAGAAGTCCTGAGCACTGCTGAGGTGGCCTTGGTGGTTCCTGACATTGTGAAGTCTCAGCAACTCCTTCCACATCCTCAGGCCATAACATCTAGTCTGGCTAAGTTTTCTCTGGTTGGCTAAGTTCTCCCTAAGTGGTCCTCTCACCTCCTGAGCATTACTTAGGAAATAGACACCCCAAAAGAATTATAAGAAGCACCTTAAAATTAGTTTGTATCATCTTAATACCACCTCCAAGCATATTAGTAGATCCCAAATGTCTTGGGATAAACAGAAAGATTCATATACTGAATCATAGTTTAAGAAAGTAAGTTAAATGTGTATCAAGAAGAGAAAAATTCAGGAGATAAGGAAGTGGAGCACAAGAATTTCTCAGGACTAAATTGCATTAGATGCATTCATAGCATTAGATGTTTGTCCAAATTGGTAGACCAACAAGCATGAACCCAAATGTCAACACTGGCCTTTGAAAGATCATCATGACAAGGCAAATTTTTCATGTGTAGCAAATGAAGAGTTCTGGTAGGGGATATGTTGGAATATAAAAGGATTCAAGGTAATAGTAAAGAAGCTGTACCTTCCTCTCAGTTCTGCTATGAACCTAAAACCTCTGTAAAAATATGAACTCTTGAAAATACTAACAAAATCTGAAAAAAACAACAGCATAGGTGGGATTAGTTAACATAAATAGAACAGAGTGCACAAAAATGAATGATCCATTTACTAAGATGAGCAGCAGATAAAGAAACCATCCAGGGCCCGGAGAGATAGTACAATGGTGTTTGCCTTGCAAGCAGCTGATCCAGGACCAAAGGTGGTTGGTTCGAATCCCGGTGTCCCATATGGTCCCCCGTGCCTGCCAGGAGCTATTTCTGAGCAAACAGCCAGGAGTAACCCCTGAGCAATGCCGGGTGTGGCCCAAAAACCAAAAACAAAAAAAATAAAGAAAGAAAGAAAGAAAGAAACCATCCAGTTAAGCTGAAAAGAAAAAACAGAGGTAGAGCACTTGCCTTGCATGTGTCTAACTACAAATCAATCCTCAAAACCACATATGGGCAACTGGGTCCCACCAGGAGTGATCTGTGAGCATAGAATCAGGAGTAAGTCTTAAGCATAGTTGCATGTGGTGCCCCCGAAAAAGTAGGGTAGGACTTTTGGATATCCTGTACCCTCTGCTGCCCTGACCTCCCCTAAAACTATGTGAGATCAGAGAACAAAAACTGAGATTTGAGTCAAAGTTTACGTCAAGAGGACCAGAGATGGATGAATGGAACCAATAACACACATTTGATCCATCTGCACAAAATTGCCCTCTAGCATACTTCATTCCATTCATCTACCAAGTGGTAATCAGTGTTGTGTGCATTTTGGAAGTAGACCACTTTCAAGACTACAATGAGTGTCTCCAAAATAAAGATAAGTGCTATGCATGATGTCAGAGGGCATCCCAATAACATACAATGGCCTGCTCTTTTCCTCTTTCAATTGACTCATGTTTGTTCCATCATTCTTCTTATTCTATATTTTGTTATTTTCTAGGTTTCCAGCTTGCTTTCTGTATGAAGCCTATCTCACAAATTCCACCCAAGACCTGAGAGTCTACCTGCCTCATTATTTATCACAGGCTTCAAAACTCACTTGGACATTCAAGTCACCAACTCCTTCATGTCTTAAGTTTCTCTGTTCGCTTGTCTTCTTTGACAGATTTGAATATGCTCAAACAATAGAACAAGCCCACATAACAAAAGACTTATAAGTAATGAGAGTGAAATTTTCAGGTATGCCTCATTATAAGCTGCATATAACCCAGGTTGTAGTTAATGAAGTTTGAAGGACACGGCAGAAACAGCAGGATTCTACTCACTAATGGGCACAGTGGATCATATTCAAGAGAAATTAAGATGTGGTCCCCACTTTTCAGAAGAGAAAGGCACAAACAGTAGACAGCAATTCGGGATGTGAAGAGCTGAGCTAATAGTGAGATCCCAGGATGTTCAGGATACAAAGGAAGTGTTGACTAACTTGGCATGGTCGTCACTGTGTAGCTAATGTAGAGTGTGAAAGGATGACAAGGTTGGAAGGGGTGAAAAAACGATCTGTCAGGGAGAGAATAAAGTGGCACAAAGGTGTAAACATACACATGGCATCCAGGGGCAAAGAAACTAACTTGGTCAGATTGAGAACCCAACGGAGTTCAGTTACCAGACATTAAGGATCTATATGATGGACACAGCAACCAGAACCAGGAGTAAATGGATGATGCAGAGGGAAAAATAATTTACTTGGGATATTATAAATGTCAGTTTTCCTCTTTTGATAATTTATTTGTAATATCCAAAGTTGTACACAAATACGTTTCATTTCAAAGTCTAAGATTCAGCAGTTCCACTTCTAGAGTCATAAGGAAGAATCCTAGATGGATACCATTTGGGTGGAGGCTGGGTGAAATATATTCAAATATATTCATTGCCATTATACAAAATGGTAAAACATTGAACAGAATAAAATGTTTAATGCAGAAATTGGGTGAATGAAGATATGATCCTTCTATAAAATTCAATTTTAAAAATTAATTTTAAAAAAAGAATATCTTTAAAGTAAAAATACACTAAGGGTCATTATTAGCTTAAATGTCCTATGATATACATATGTATGATAATCAACATAAGCATACTAACCCTATTTTAAGGGAGAGAATGAATGCCAAGTTAGGGTGAGATATATCCTTTCTCCAATTTCAACAACAATTGTTCTGTTTGATGAAATTGTAAATAATCTTAATTTTAACCCGTTTCTTCCTATCAATATTAAATATTCTTCCAATTACAAAGAGATTAAACAACTTTAAAGTAATGAATACTTAAATAAAAAATGACCTTGAACTATATTGTCAACTTACTACTTTCTAGAAAGGTAATTTTTCCAAAAGATTGAAATTAAGCACATTAGTTTTCTTTTCTCTGACGTAAATTTTTTCATTTTCCACAGAGAACATGTTCCTTTATTGCTTTACTATTTTAAAAATAAATATTATTTAAAAAATAATTGCTTTTCTGATTTTAACTAAAATCTTTGTCCCCTAAGAGATTTGTGGAAGTGAACATTTGACTCTATAATCAAAAGCAATCACTCATGTTTAGACCAGCTTATGTAGATAATGTCTTATAAACTGAAACATTTAGAAACTAATATTTAGAACTTTGCAACACACTAATTATAAGCAAACAAAGCCATCACAATTTTTAAATGAGGCAAGATTATTTTTACTTTTGTTATGAAATTTTTAGTGATTGTGATTTTTCCACTTTACCTGGAAATCCATCATTTCAGCATATTCGTTGCATGAAAGGCTATTTGTGTCAACTGGTTCTCCTGCCCAACCCCTCCTGTCTATCCTTAAACAGATGTCTATTATCAACCTGAGAACTTCAAGTATCCTGGGATGCTTGTTATTAGGAAAGAATTTAGTGGACATTTTCCAGAGATGTATGAAAATATAGATGTATTCATCACCTGAATCAGGGGTTTAGCACCTTCCTTTCCTTGGAAATTGGACATCTGCATGAAACAGTGAGACAGTGAATGCCCGATAACTCCCTAAGAGAATCGGATTCTTTGTTCTTACATGGGATTAACTTGGAAGTAACATTCTAGAGTCCCCCTGGGATCAGGCTTCAGCCCTGTCTGGGGAATCTGGTCTGAAATCCTTCCTTCCCTGATTTCTCCTGGAAGCACATCTTAAATCAGTTTCTTGCAGGCAAATTTTGGAGGAACATGCCCAAGTGGTGCTCAGGGAGTCCTAGGACCACTCAGGAATAGCTGGTTCAATAGCCAGGATGAGGAACACACCTGATGCTTAAGTGGCACCAGGGGGACCCAGCAGGGCTGATGTTAGATGCTCCTTGCAAGGTTCTGATCCTTGGGACTATTTCATCAGTCCACTGGAGAACTCTTGTCTCAGGGATCTGCTTTAACAGAATTGAAACTCATCCAAAAGATCACAAAGATCTTCAAATTTTCCGTTTTCTAAATCCTAATCCAGGGTGTGTGTGTGTATATATATATTATAATTAGTATTTTTATTTCACAATAAAAATTAGGCCACAACAGGATTCTCTTTTGGTTTGTATTTACTAATACACTTATTCAGCAAATAGAATTGTGTCCTATTTTATTCCAGGTACCACACTTAGTCATTTTACATTGATTTGTCTTAAAACACTACTTTCTTGAGGTCACCTTGTTGAGCAAAACGTTCCAGTAGCTTCCAGTCACCTATAAAATGTTTTCTCTTCTATTTAAATGGTTTCCTTTATAAAGCAAAAAAAATACATATATTCTCATGGACCCATAATGTAATTTTAAAAATTCATTGTAATCTAACTTCAATGTGTATAAACATACAACCAGTTATGAGCTCCTTATGCTGACAGCTTTGATATAACTATAAATCTAGAATAAATTTTCAAATTATATTCAAACAACTACAAAACCAATAAAATTTAAATTTCCAACATTAATTTAATGTGACAGATGATGTTACTTTGCTGGAACAAAATTGCTGATATTTGGTTTAATAGAGGAAGGATGTAATCTCAGGTTTATTTGTGTATTTAATCTGTTTATTTCAACTTCAATAATGCTAATGCAAGGCATAACCATTCTCACAAGCAAGCTGTCGAGAATTGTATTAATCACTACAAATTTTTATTTTTAATTCAAGGTAATATAAACCCAAAGTCTGCCAAAGAATAATTCTTGTGGGGCCAGAGATAGTGGTAAGATATTCACGTGCATGTGGCTCACCAGAGGTGGCGATCCCCAAAACTCTATACAGTCCGCTAAGCACAAGCATATGCCAGGAGTGATTTCTAAGTGCAAAATCACTAAGCCCTAAAATCTTAAGCCCTAAGAACTGCCAGGTATTGCCGCCTCCTCAAAATAGTTCTCCCATGCTAGGCATTATGAGGCTGGCAGATAATCCTGTTCATGTTTTGGTAACCATAAGGCCACCATCAAATGAGTATTCCAAATGTTTATTTATTAATTATTATTCATTCCAAATATTTATTTCAAATTGGAATCAGGATCAAGTAGGTTCCTTTAAAGTAAACCCAAGGCAAAGATTTGGATGCAGGAGTTCATTTTCAAAATGACCTTAGGGGGCATTAGTACACCCCATGAAAGTGTAGGACACTGCTTTATAAGTAGCACTAGCAGGATCCCCTGAAATAACTTGGACTCAGTGTCACAGGAAACCTCAGAATTGACCCACTGGACAACTGATGGATTGGTGTGGGTTTTTTTTTCACTGCCAGAGATCAACCCCAGATCCCATGCATGCTCAAAGGACTGGAACATGGACTTTACATGTACGAGTCCTGGATTTGATTTCTGGGACCATATGTCCCTGACTACCACTGGGAACCTCCCACCTAGTATATGTGATCACAAAACAGAAAGAAACTGGCCCACTGAGAAGCATGAAAGTGAGGCTATTGATCTTCTGATTCTCACTTGCCACTGGTGAATCATTTCTAAAATTTTCTAAAAACTTCAACCAATTTGACTTTCTCCAAACATACATCAGCCAAGAGAAAGCAATGAAGCAAAGTCTTTGAGGTACTGGAAATGGAGGCCCAAAAAGGATAAGGTGTTCCTCAGGGTAGAGGGCTAGCACCAACTGTCTCTGCTACCAAATATTTTATGTGAATGAACCATGGTATTATCTACTCTAAGAGGGAGTCTCTGGCAAGCCTAGCACCAGAACCTGCTTCCTCTGCAAAAAGTCCTGGCATGTCCATCTGAGTGGAGCATGTGAAAAGACCTAGCTTTTTGCAAACCACTCTGAGATCCTGACACTCTTGCTTTGCTTTTGAACTTGGTAATAGCACCAATAATATAATTGGTTAATTGATTTCCCACAATATGCTCAAAATGCATTCTGATGAACCACAACATTTAGAAAATAAAAAGTTTCATAAGAAAGTTTACAGCCTGACTTGAAGTACAAGAATATCCAAAGGTGGGAAGGAATAGTTTAAGGACTCAAATAAGAGTAAAACTTAGTCTTTTATTTTTTTCTAAATGAATGTCTAAAGTGCATAAAACTCAGCATCCGCTGCTGGAGTATGGCCTGCCCCATACTTCCTTCACTATCTTTCCAGAGTTAAATGGACAATCTCACTGATGAGGCAGTGACCAAATCTTGCCATATCCCCTACAAAAGCTTCACAACTAGATCTCAATATAAATTTCAGCTACAAATACAGACCTAAAAAGCATCATGATTTTAATCTGAAGAGACGCTAGGTAAAATTCAAGATTAATTTATGAGCAATAATGGCAAACTCTGAATAAACTTGAGGTAGTAGTGAACTTCTGGAACAGAATAAAAAATATCTAGCTTGAACCAATGAACGAGGCATACTTAACTCAGAGGTCTAGAGATGTGGCTCAGTGACGAATGTCTGTCTTGCAGGAGTGCAGTCAAGACTGGTCCCTAACACTGGCCACATCACTGAGTGCCGTACCACTGGCATTGCCTTTTGTGATACCCAGAGCTACAAGTTTTTGAACTTGAGCATGCTGGAACTAACAAGAAAGAGAAGTGGGGATGGAGGGGACAGAAACAAAACAAGATAATAAAGCCTCTTTCCTTGAAAATATTATTTTTTCAGTTATTTTTAATTACTTTATTTAAGCACCATTGTTACAAATTGTTCATGATTGAATTTTAATCATACAATGTATACCACCAGGAGTTGGAGCAATAGCACAGGGGCAGGGCATTTTCCTTGCATGCTACCTACCCAGGACTGTCCGGGTTTGGTTCCTGACATCCTATATGGTTCCCCAAGCCTGCCAGGAATGGTTTCTGAGCTCTCGAGCCAGGAGTAACTCCTGAATGCTGCCAGGTGTGACCCAAAAACAAAAACAAAAACAAAAAAAAGGCAACAAATCAATGTACACCACCAGTGCATATTTCAGCCACCAATATCTTTTTCCCTCCCACGTTGCCCCTGCCTACTACTAGGGCAGATATATTACTTCTCTCTCTCTCTCTCTCTCTCTCTCTCTCTCTCTCTCTCTCTCTCTCTCTCTCTCTCTCTCTCTCTCTCTCTCTCTCTCTCTGTCTCTCTCTCCCTCTTCTTTTTTTCCCTTTTAGACACTGGTTTGCCCTATTGTTAATGAAGTGGTACTATGCATTATCATTTTATTTTCTTTCAACACCCAGTGCTTGTTTAGAGAGATCAGTTCCAACTATCATTGTCTTAGAGGATCCTTCTCTACCCTAACTGCACTGCCCCACTATTTATAGAAAGCTTCCTTGATAAACAAAGATGACTTGCCCTCATTTTATTGTCTCTAGATATTATTACTATAATATCTTTAATTTTCTTATATATCACAAATAAGACACTGATAGAACTTAGCACACACAAAAAAATCTAAACCCATTCAAAAATGGGAAAAAGAAATGAACAGACATTTCCTCCAGAAAGAAACACAAAAGTCACATGAAAAAAATGCTCCACATCACTAATCATCAGAGAGATGCAAATCAAAACAACAATGAGGTATCACCTCACACCACAGAGACTGGCACACATCATAAAGAACAAGAACAACCAGTGCTGGTATGGATGTAAGAAGAAAGAAATTAACATTCTCTGCTGATGGGTATGTAGATTGGTCTAGCCTTTTTGGAAAACAATATGGAATTTCTCAAAAAACTAAAAATTGAGTAATACCACTCTTAGTGATATACCCTAGGAACCTAAAAACACATTACAGGAAAAAAAAAAGCCCTTTGTACACCTATGTTCATTGCAGCACTAAATATAATAGCCAGAATCTAAAAACAACCCAAGTGCCCAAGAACAGATGAGTGAATAAAGAAACTATGGTACATCTACATAGTAGAACACTGCATAGCAGTTTTTCTATGGAATACTACATAGTCATTAAGAAAAATGAAGTCATTAAATTTGCTTATCATGGATGTATATGGAGAGTATTATGCTGAGTAAAATGAGTCAGATAGTCACACTAATAAAAAAATAAGAAAAAAAGAAATGAGTCAGAGGAAGAGAAAAAGAGAGAACATAGAATAATCTTGCAAGTATTATTAAACCTTTTTTTTAAAAAAAAAAAAAAAGCTTGCAAAATCCAACTAGAAAATAATTGCAAGTATCTCTTTTGAACAATTGTTTTGACTGTTGTACTACTGATATTTGCCCAAGATTATATGCTGATACTCTGGAAAACATAAAAAGATTCTTGGAAAACACAAATACAGATGAAATTCTGATGAACTGACCAGTCACCAGGTAAACATAATGAGAACATACATGCCATACATACTCATAAAAATGCTGCAATAAAAAGCTTATAAAACATGCAGATTCTCTGGTATAGTTTACAGGAAGCCATCATAAGTCCACCCTATAAATCTATTTTCAACCAAATCAAACCCAGAGACATACAGTTCATTTTCCTTTCATCAATTTTATCAAAATCTTAAAATAATAATAATAATAATAATAATAAGAAGAAGAAGAAGAAGAAGAAGAAGAAGAAGAAGAAGAAGAAGAAGAAGAAGAAGAAGAAGAAGAAGAAGAAGAAGAAGAATAAAACACTAGATAGAGATGGGGGCTAGAGATTTATTTTTAATTGGATACTCTTATTTTCAAATTTTCTACAATTTGTAGAGACTAGTTTTTGGACTTTTTCTTTTAATTGTAAGAATTTATTCAAGAGACAAAATTGATTAGCATATTGAGGTAAACTAACATAACATAATATAGTAACATAACATAACATATAATATAATTAATATAATATAATAATACATGTAAGTCAAAGAACATATCTGATTAAAACACAATTTTTATCATAATGGCTTACATATCTTTCACAGTAGTATTTTAGGTACATATTAACATTGAATCAGGGGAATACCCATCACCAAATATGTCCTCCCCCATCCCAATTCCCTTTCTGCAACCCATATACCCCACCATCACCCCTCGGGCTGCTAGAGTAGGTGGTCCCCTCTTTGTCTAGCTTACTATTAGTAATCATATATCTGTTTGGTCCTGCTACCCTCCCTTGTTTCCCCCTCTATTTAAGAGGCAGAGCCAGATAAATCGAGTTATGTGGTTGAAGGAAAAAAAAGCAATATATTGGGGTACAAAATAAGAAGAAAAAAAAAGAAGTAGAATACGCTGAAAATGGGTAGAGTCCTTCTAGAGGCTTTCAACCTCAGTTTGAGAGAGAATGTGAAAAAGGTAATTGAAACACCACAACAATACAGAAAGAAATATCAAATTAAATATCCAGTGAGTTTTACAGCAATAAAGACAAGCACCACACAATAGTCTCAGTTCTGAGATCAAATCATGCTGGAGTGCAAAAAGAAAGAGAAAGATAAGATAAAATAAAATAATATTGGAGACGTCAACTTCAATCTCTATACCAAAATAAAGACGTCAAAAAAATCGATCAATGGATAAATATGTGAAAAAATGATTGTTTTGCGCTTTTTTTTTCTTTTCTTTTTCCCCCTGCATAGGCACAGTAACTATTGGGGATATTGTAGAGGGAATTCCCTTGGCCTAGGAGATACAGGGTTTCTCCACCCCTGAAGTATACTGTCATGGGAGTAACTATAGACTCCTTGCATGATCATTTACTCTCCCCTTGGTGCTTTCATGGTGTATGGAAGACTTCTGCTTCGTCTTGGATGGTAAAATCAGACCTCTGTATCTAGAGATCTTGGTGACTGTGCAGCTCAAGGAATGGAGCTTATGATGAAGTCTTTCTTTGTGGTTCTAGCAGTTATGCTTCAGTGTCATTTTAATCCATCTTCTATAGTTGGTGTTCTTGGTCATTATATTGCTCCTAGGATGGAGCTTTGGGATAAGGTCTTTCGTTATGTTTCCGGAAGGCCTGTTCAGTTGCGGTTGTCTCAGTCAGACCTCTTGAATTGGAGATCTTGTTTGTTGAACAGATCGTAGACCAAAAGCTAAGCTAGAGTTTTTTGTTGCTGTTGTTGGTGGTGGTGGTCCCTGGATGCATACTGTCCAGTCCTGGTTGTAACAACCAGTCATCTTTATATAGCGATCTTGGCTTTTGCACAGATCAAAGGGAGACATGTTTTCTGATTTTGTCTTATCGTTAGCTGATGAGGAAGGACAACTTGCTCTTAGATCAAGTTGTTCCCATTTCCACATTGTCAGGTTATCAATTTAGAACTGGCGTGTGTTGGCGTCAGAGCAGCATTGTGAATGCCCTGGAGGGGATTTGGTTTCTGGAGCTGCTGTGGAGAACTCTGTCGTTTCTATGTCTGGGATCCAGGAGTCAAGGCTGGACAGACGGTGTCTAGTTCCCTAGAGCCTAACTTGTTTCCACATGACATACGTTCAGGGTGGGAGATATCCCTGTGTTGTAAACAAGTATGAGTTCTTATCCCTAGTAGATAAGAGCTTGTTTTTACACGTACAATTTTCACCTTTGTTTAATACGTCTTTGCAGGAGGAAGTGGTGCTACATTATATTGCTGGTGGATTTGGGGGTGGAGAGAAAAGAAAGCAGACACCTGACGAAAACTAAGAATATATATGCTCACACATATCTAAAGGAAAAAAGTTTCTTTAAAAAAAAAGATTAAATAAAAGATGTAATTAAAGAAATAAAGTGGGGCCAGGAGATATAGCATGGAGACAAGGCGTCTGTCCTTTAGGACAGTGGCTCAGATCCCAGCATCCCCCATGGTCCCCCGTGCCCACCCGGGGGCGTTCTCCAAGCATAGAGCCAGGAGCACCCTCCGAGTACCGCCAGGAGTGACCCAAAAGAAGCAAAAACAAATCAAATCAAATAACAAAACCTAAAACTAAACAAAACAAAAGAAACTAACAGGAATAAAAAAGGAAAGAAAAAAGAAAACAAAACAAAGAAAAAGGGAAAAAGTGATACAGGAGATCACTTTACATTCAGGGAGAAACAGGATAAGAGGTTGTGTTATATAGGTTTATACTTATGATGAAAGTATAGGCTTCCCCATTGTCTTTTGAGATTTCCTTGTGAGGTGTGGGGTCCAGGCAGGGAGATCTTGGATAGAGTTCTTGCAGTGGGGGTTCTTTGGAGCTAGTTCCGATATCAAGCCACAGTCCACATTAGGCAGAGGTGATTAGGAGGGCCACACTGCATTGGTCAGTTGGGGTGTTGGTTGTATTTTCTTGCCAGGAATGAGGTGAGAGTTTGAGTGGGTGTTTCTTCACTTGGGTACTGGCTCGTTGGGGGTAGGAAGTTGGTCGTGATACCTACTGGATTAAGAACTGAGGGTGAAGAGTTATAATGTGGTGGGAATATCGGGAATGGGATTGAGGGGTGAAGAAATGGTCAGATTTCTGGAGGAGGGAGAGGGAATAGTATGTGGGAGGGGTTATATAGGGTATAGGTATGGGTTGTTTGTGGTTTAGATTTGTTCCTTAAGGAGGATTCCTATCTCTGTGTGCTCCCACCCACATATAAACTTATAGAAGTTAGCTTAGGTGTATATTAATGTAGAGAGGTGTGGAGGGCAAGAGGTGCGCTGAGTACTAAGTATAGTACTTGTAAGGAAAGGAAACTAATAGGTCAACATTTGGGTATGTATAGTTTTCGTGTCTCGAGTACTGATCATTGTGTTAGTGAGGTCTATCTATATAGGTATTTACCCTTTTCAGTTTTGTCCACAACACCCCATATATCATCTTTCCTTTCCTATAGAGGAGGTAAGCATGTGGTTTTTATTTGGCATAGATTGAATTGATGATAGTGAGGAGGAGAAGGTGGAAGAAGAGGGAGTCAAGAAGAGAGAATAGGAAAAACAAAACAAACCAACAATCAAACACCAACAACAACAAAAATACGAAGTAATGAGAAGAGAGGGTATAAGAGCAAGGGCATGTTAGTTTGATTGAACGTGTTCGATGCTTCTGCCCTACGGTAAAAATCTGTAGGTCTCGGTTGTTCTTCGGTGATCTGGCTGGTCATGTGCTTCAGGTCCTAAAAGAAGGCATAATCTAGAGATAAAGGATATGTTAAAGAGTTTTATCTGACCATTTTCATGATTCAAGCAGAGTATGGTGCCTTGTGTGACTGAGAACAGAGGTACCACCATAGGATGTTCACACTTTGTATCCAGGAACCCCTATGAACAAAAAAACTGAGAAATTTTAAATGTGGTAAGTTTAAGGCATTCAAATATAATGTTTTGAAGTGTTTCTGTTGGACCCAGTAATTTCCTGTCATAATCTTTACCTGTAATACTTTATAAGATCCCTAGTAAATTATTATGGGCCTTTGTAATAAGATGATAATTACATATCTGTTCTCTCTACACTGCTGTTTCTGTTGTTGCTGGTTTCTTTATGATATAATGTGTAATAGGGTTTTGTTTCTCTCCCCTTTGTTTTGGGCTCTACTCCCCAGTATATGGTTATTATTACAGTGTTTGAGGTTTCTATCCTGTTGCACACTGTTATTTAATCGTGGGGTATTGGTTTTATATCTAGTGTATATTCTAGGTACTTCAGAATAGTGCTATCATTCTGTGTTTAACTTTTGTCTTCTGGCTTGCTTCGTTTAACATAATATGTTCTAGGTCCATCCACGTTGCTGAAAAGTCTGTGATTGTATCATTTCTGACTGCCATTTAGTATTCCACTGTGTATAGATACCACATCTTAATGATCCACTCATCTGTTGTTGAACATCGAGGTTGGTTCCAAGACTTGGCCATTATACTGAGTACTGTGATATATAGTGGGGTGCACACATACTTTGGGATGAATGTCCTTCCTACTTGGGGGTAGATACCTAGGAGAGTGATTGTTGGGTCAAATGGGAGCTCAATTCTGAGTTCCTTGAGCACTCTCCAGACTGTTCTCCAGAGGTGTTGGACTAGGGGGCATTCCCCACCAGCAGTGTATGAGAGTGCCTTTCATACAGTGTCACCACAACAGAGACTGTCCCCATTATTTTTGATGTGAGCCATCCTCACTGGTGTAAGGTGATACCTCATTGTTGTCTTGATTTGGATTTCCCTAATGATGAGTGAAGGTGAGCATGTTTTCATGTGTTTTTTGGCCATCGTTCGGTCTTCCTCGGAGAAGTGTCTATTCATTTCATCTCCCCATTTTTCTATGGCTTTATTTGGTTTTGAGGGACTCAGCTTTCTGAGTGCTTTGTATATTCTACTTATCAGCCCTTTATCTGATGTGTTGAGTGTGAAAATTTTTTCCCATTCAGTTAGCTGTCTTCTTGTTTTAAGTTGGGTTTCCTTCAACATGCAGAAGCTTCTTAGTTTGATGTAATCCCATTTGTTTATGTTTGATGCTAAAATTCTTGCCATTGGTGTTCCATCCTCAAAGACTTTTTTTTTTTTTTGGATTTTTTTAAACCACACCCATTTGATGCTCAGGGGTTACTCCTGGCTAAGCGCTCAGAAATCGCCCCTGGCTTGGGGGAACCATATGGGACACCGGGGGATCAAACCGCGGCCCTTACTTGGCTAGCGCTTGCAAGGCAGACACCTTACCTCTAGCGCCATCTCACTGGCCCCAAGCACAGGCTCCCTCCACGAAGAATTTTTTAATATATAGGTCTTCGAGTGTTCTGCCTATTTTTTCCTCAATAAACTTTATAGATTCCGGTCTAATTTCAAGGTCTTTAAACTATTTTGAGTTGACTTTTGTATAAGGAGTGAGGTATGGGTCAATTTTCAGTTTCTTACAGACAGTTTTCCAGTTGTACCAACACCATTTGTAGAAGAGACTTTCTTTGTTTCATTTCAAGTTCTTGGCTCTATTGTCAAATATTAGTTAACTGTAGATCTGGGGATTTATGTCTGGGAATTCTGTAATAACCTACTGGTCTGAGGCTCTGTTTTTGTTCCAGTACCATGCTATTTTGATCACTGTGGCTTTATAGTATAGCTTCAGGTTTGGTAAATAGATGCCACCCAATTTCTTGTTCAGTATCCTGGGATTTTTGTGGTTCCAGATGGATTTTATGATTGATTGTTCTAAGTCTTGAAAGAATGATGCCTGAATTTGGATGGGATTGCATTAAATCTATATAGAAGTTTGGGTAGGATAGTCATTTTGATTATGTTGATTCTACCTACCCATGAGCATGGGATGTTCTTCCATTTCCTTAGATCCTCTTCAATTTCTTTCTGAAGTGTTTTGAAATTTCCCTAATATAGGTCCTTCACTTCCCTTGTAAGGTTGATTCCTAGGTACTTGATATTTTTTGAAACTATTTTAAATGGAATTGTATTTTTATATATCTATCCTCAGCTTTGTTATTTGTATAGAGAAACGCTACTGTCTATTGTGTATTGACTTTGTAACCAGCCACTTTGCTGTAATGGTTAATTGTTTCTAGGAGTTTTACTGTGGACTCTTTAGAATTTTCGATATCATCATATCGTCTGCAAAAAGAGATAGTTTGAGTTCTTCTTTCCCAATTTGGATTCCTTTGATTCCCTTCTCTTGTCTGATTGCTATTGCAAGGACTTCCAAGATTATATTGAATAAGAGTGGAGAGAGTGAGCAGCCTTGCCTAGTTCCTGACCTTAATGGAAATGCTTCCAGTTTTTCGCCATGAAGGATAATGTTGGCTGTGGGCTTTTCATAGATTGCTGTAACTATCTTGAGGAAGGTTTCTTCTAACCCTATTTTGCTGAGTGTCTTCAACATCAAAGGGTGTTGGATTTTGTCAAACGCCTTCTCTGCATCGATTGATATGATCATGATATATATCATGATATGATATGATCATGTGGTTTTTGTCTTTCTTGTTGTTGATGTGATGTATGATGTTGATTGATTTGCATATGTTGAACCATCCTTGCATTCCTGGGATAAAACCCACTTGGTCATGGTGTATGATCTTTTGGATGAAGTGCTGGATTCAGTTTGCTAAGATTTTGTTGAGTATCTTTGCGTCCTTGTTCATTAGTGAGATTGGTCTGTAGTTTTCTTTCTTGGTGGTGTCTTTGCCATTTTGGGGGATGAGTGTGATATTAGCCTCATAAAAGGAGTTGGGGAGAATTCCTGTTTTTTCGATGGTTCAGAAGAGCCTGTGAAAAAGTGGCAGTAAGTCTTCTCAGAATGTCTGATAGAATTCGCCTGTAAATCCATCTGGGCCTAGACTTTTGTTTTTTGGGAGTTTCTTAATTAAATCTTCAATTTTCTCTGAAGTGATTGGTCTGTTTAGGCTTTCTAGGTCTTCCTTTTCCAGTCTCAGAAGATGGTAATTTTCCAGGAATCTTTCAATTTCTACTGGGTTCTCTAGCCTAACTGAGTATAGTTGTTCATAATATGATCTCATGATATGTTGTATTTCTTGGGGTTCTGTTTTAATCTCTCCCCTTTAATTTGTGATCCTACTGATTTGGATGTTTTCCCTCTTTTTTTGGTGAGTTTTGCCAGTGGTTTGTCTATCTTGTTTATTTTTTTCGAAAAATCAACTCTTGGTCTCATTGATTTTTGTATTGTTTTCTTAGTTTCTATGTTGTTTATTTCTGCTCTGGTTTTTACTATTTCTTGCCTTCTGGTTGTGGTTGGATTTCTTTGCTGCTGTTGTTCCAATTCCTTGAGATAATACTTTAAACTGTTTATTTTGTCATTTTCCTGTTTCTTGACATAGGCTTGTATTGCTATGAGTTTCCCTCTAATTACTGCTTTTGCTGTGCCCCACAAATTTTGACAAGTTGTCTCTTCATTATCGTTTATCTCAAGGAATCTTTTTATTTCTTTCTTGATTTGCTCTTTGATCCAGCTGTTTTTGAGCAGTGTGTTGTTTAATCTCCAGGTATTAGTTTTTCTCCATTGCTTCTTCTTGCAGTTAATTTTGACCTCTGTTGCATATTGATCTGATAGGGTTCTTCTAATGATCCTTACATTTGTGGTCTTATATAGGTTAGATTTGTAGCCTAATACATGGTCTATTCTCTAGAAGGTTCCATGAGGGCTTGAGAAGAATGTGTATTCTGTTTTCTGGGGGTGGAAGCCCTATATAAATCTATTAGCCCTAGATATTCTCATTTTTCATTTAGGGCTCTTACTTCTTTGCTATTTTTCTGTGTGCTGGATCTGTCCAGTGGTGAGAGTGGAGTATTGAGATCTCCTACTATTATCACATTTCCCTTCATGTGTTTCTCCAGGTTAGTGAGCAACTGCCTCACATATTTTGCTGACTCTACATTAGATGCATAAATATTGATCAGGGTTAGTACCTCTTGATCTATTGTTCCCCTGATTAGTATGTAGTGACCCTCATTGTCACCAATCACTTTCTCGAGGTTGAATGCAATTTGGTCTGATATAAGAATGGCTGTCCCTGCTCTTTTTGTTTTTCATTGGCTTGAAAGATTGATTTCCATCCTTTTATTCTAAGCCTATGCCTATCCTGTACTTGTAGGTGTGTTTCTTGCAGGCAGCAGAAGTCTGGTTTATGTTTTCTAATCCAAGTTTTCTACGTGTCTTTTAATGGGAGAGTTTAACATTTAGGGAGATTATTGACAGAGAGGGCTGTTGTGCAGTTGTGTTGTGTAGGGTGGTTGTTGTTACAATCAGGGGTTTGGATTGTGTAGTTCGTCTCTGAATAGGTCGTTTAGGATCAATTTTCTTTGCACAAATACTGCAAGTTCGTTTTTGTTTGAGAATGTTTTTAGGCTACCATCCCATATGAATAACAGTTTTGCTGGGTATTGTACCCTAGGCTGGAAATTTCTTTCATTCAGTCATTTAAATATTTCATTCCACTATCTTCTTGCTTGAATTGTTTCAAATGGGAGATCTGGTTTGATTTTTATGTCCCTTCCTTTGTACTTGAAGTTCTTTTTTTCCCTTATTGCTTTAATGAGTTCATCTTTCTCTTTTCTTTTTGCTGTTTGGATTATTATATGTCTTGGTTTTGGTTTATTAGGGTCTATTTTATTAGGGATTCTTTTCATTTCCTGGATTTGCAGGGAGTCCTCTTTCCAAAGGGTGGGGAAGTTTTCTGCTATTTTTTCCCTAACTACTTGTTCTTCCCCTTTTCCTGTTTCCTCCCTTCTGGTATACCTACAATTCTTAGATTATTTCTTTTGTCTTTGTTCATTAAGTACTGGACTTTTCCTTCCAGTGCCTTGCCTCTTAATTCCTTGTTGGTTTCCTGGTCATTTTTGGTTTGCAGTTTTCCTTCAAGTACTACTATGTGCTTCTCCATCTCTGTGATTCTGTTCGTCTAGCTTTTTACAGTGTCTTTAATTCATTTGGGGGGCACACTCGGCTTTGCTCAGGGGTTACTCCTGGCTGTCTGCTCAGAAATAGCTACTGGCAGGTACGGGGGACCAATGAGACACGGGGATTCAAACCAACCATCTTTGGTCCTGGATCGGCTGCTTGCAAGGCAAACACCACTGTGTTATCTCTCCTGGCCCCTGTTAATTCCTTTAATTGCTTTTGTATGGAGTCTCTCATATTCTGTATCAGATCTTCTTTAATTTGGCTAATTTGTTCCTCCATGGATTTCTTGTACTCAGTGGCTAGCGATTCTCTCATTTCCTGTACCATGGTTTGCATTTCCTTTCTCATGGCTACTTTTAAATCTTCATCTCTTGGATCTGTGCATTTTGGTGGACTTGGGAACTTAGTAAGTATTCTCTCTGTATCTCCAGCTGTTAGGGTGCTCCTCTGTTTACCCATGTTTTTATGCATTTATTGATGTGGCTTGGAGATCAGTGCCTTCCGATTTCGGCCTGCTTTTGCTCCCTCAGGTTTGGGGCTGGGTCCCTTCTCTGGATTGCAGGTCTGGGTGGGACTGTTGGGTGGGCTGGCTGAGGTTTGGCCTCTAGCATGCCCTCTAGTGGGAGCCTGTTAGTGTTCCCCCCCCTTGCTGCCAGCCAGTGCAGTACCACTCCTGGCCACAATGGTGGGGGGCGCTGTTGAGCCTGGCTCCTTTGCCCTCCTCCCCTACCTGAAAGTCAGCAGAGTTCTGCCTCCTCCAGGCCTCTGTCGGAAAACCCTCTCGTCTATGGTTCCTAGCCCATCCCAGCGGGGGGGGGGGGGGGGGGGGTGCTGGAGACCTCGGAGACTCAGTCAGAGGTAGGGCGGAGGCAGCGGAAAGTCCCTTGGCGAATGCGCAGGAAACCTCGCAGATGCGGCTGGGGGAGGGGTGGAGGCTGCAGAAGGTCTCCTACCTTGTGCCGCCCTGGGAAACTTCACAGACGCGACAGGGGAGGGCTGGACTTTTTTTTTTTTAATGTTAGTTCTTCTCTTTCCCTCCATCATCCATTTTCTGTCTCTCTGCAAATAAGTCCTACCAAGATTTGTCTCAAATATCATGATTTCCAAATGTATCTCACATCAGGTCACTCTGCTATCCCAAATCACTATCATTCCTTCCTGGGGAGCTGGAATATATTCCTGCTCTATCCCCTTGTTTCACACCTTTTATGCAACAAGAGATCCTAAAGTTTTACAGAGAACAAAAGAGATTTAGCAGGACATCATATTCACTAACAGGAAGTAGACAGACACAGGTAGAGGAAACCTCTCAACTCTGTCCAGAGGCAGACCAGAAGACAAAGAGAGAGGTTAAGAACCATTCGAGGTATCCTCCAAAACACAAGATCAACCCAAGGTGCATTTATCTTCCTAGTCAAGTCTCTCTTTCCTGCTTAATGTCAGCAGGTTTCTGAATTCAATATATGCAGTTTAAGTTAGAGGTTCATGAATTTATTTGACCTAACACCTCTTCATAAAAAATAAAAGAATAGTCATCTCTCCAACTGCACTCATCTCTCTATGTGATGAGCTTCATGTCATGAGTTGTACCTACCAGCCCTCATCTCTCTTGTCTCTGAAATACTGTTAAAAATGTCTTTCATTTTTCTTAAAGCCCATAGATGAGTGAAACTATTCTGCGTCTTTCTCTCTCCCTCTGATTTACTTCACTCAGCATAATAGATTTCATGTACATCCATGTATAGGAAAATTTCATGACTTCATCTCTACTGACAGCTGCATAGTATTCCATTGTGTATATGTACCACAGTTTAGCCACTCATCTGTTGAAGGGCATCTTGGTTGTTTCCAGAGTCTGGCTATTGTAAATAGCACTGCAATGAATATAGGTGTAAGGAAGGATGGAGAGTTGACTCCATCCAGTTGGAGAGATGACTACACTGAAAACTATCATAACAATGTGAATGAATGAGGGAGGTAGAAAGCCTGTCTCGAGTACAGGTGTGGGGGAATGGGGAGGAGGCAGATCTGGAAAATTGGTGGTGGCAATGTTGACTGGTGAAGGAGGGTGTTCTTTACATGACTGTAATCATACAACTATAATCATATTTGTAATTACAGTGTTTAAATAAAGATAATTATAAAAAAAGAAAAAAGAAAAAAACTCAGAACTTTTCTGGAAATCATCTTTCTTTAAGCAAATAAATAGAAAATTTTCCATAATTTCTCCCCCAAACTTGTGCCACCCTATAATCAATCTAATGGCCTTGAAGGAGGTTAGGAGGGCATAGGAATGGTATCACTCATGTAGGAGAGTACAAATTAAGCCAATGAGCAAAAACAAGACATTCCAGAAAGAGGAGTAATAAGTGAGTACAAAGACTAATAAGAGGTGACAGTTTATTATGGAATCTGAATAGGCATCCCCTGAACAACTGTAGGATATATGGAAATTTAGCGTGCAATTAGGCAACATGTAAAGCAGTGTGAAATTGTAAATTATCTAACAAGTGTGTCTAGGTAAAGTGAGTTGAAGATGCAATTTCAAGTTGAATTTGTTCACCCAAACTTGAGGGTTTTTCACTTGCAATTTAATTAATTTATATTTCATCATTTACCATTGTGATTTTCTTCATTAAAAGTATCCATGTCAGAAATATTTAAGTAAATATAAGATGTAATTAGGGTATTAAATAGCATTGACTATGTGTAATCAAAACTTAGGCAGAAGCTGCTCTTCCTAAGTCATCAACTAGAACTAAAGAATTTATGATTTGAAAGAAAAAAAGTGAATAGACTGGGCCAGAGCAATAGCACAGTAAGTTGGGAACTTATGTAGGTGAGCAAAGTTTGATCCCTGGCATCCTATATGGTCCACTGAGCCTTCCAGGAGTGATTTCTGAGTGCTGAGTTAGGTGTGGCCAAGTGTGGCTCCAAAATAAACAAAAAGTGAATTGACCAAAGATAAAACAGATGTGAAAAATAGACATGAAAAACAGTTTAATTTCCTGTAGGAAATAAACATAAATTAAAAGAAAAGGAAAACACTTGAAAAAATAATTAGTTAATTTCTTGTGGGTGAGGGTGCCTCCTGGAAACAAGTCTTTAAGGAATACTGGTGGAAGTATAAATTGAACTCACAAATGTCATTATTCTAGAACATACAAATAACCTTTGATAGTCTCACTTACAAACATCACACAAGGTTTTATACAGACAACTTTTGTAATATTACCTATAGTAATAAGATCCTAGCAACAATCAACTTTAACTGACATAGATATTTTAAACTATTTTAAATGCTTTTAATGCTACTGGAAAATTATTAAAAATAATTTTCAGGTCTTTTTTGTTTGTTTGGTTGGTTGGTTTTTGGATCACACTTGGCAGCACTCAGGGGTTACTACTGGCTCTACACTCAGAAATTTCTCCTGGCAGGCTCGGGGCACTATTTGGGATGCCGGAATTTGAACCACCGCCATTCAGCGTCTAAGGCAAACACCTAACTCTGCGCTATCTCTCCAGAAATTTTCAGATTTTTAAAACAGCCTACAAAATAATTTACTATGATAACCTTTTTTTTTACTTTTGTCATTTTATTAATTTTAAAATTGAATAGGAATAAAAATCAACATGATTATCTAGTGGCATCATATATAAATATTATTTTAGTCTTCCTTTTTTGTTTATCTGACTTTTTATAAAATTAGTGCATCCTTATGATCATCTGGTAAACCTCTATACACACAAATATACATATATGAGCCCGGAGAGATAGCACAGCAGTGTTTGCCTTGCAAGCAGCCGATCCAGGACCTAAGGTGGTTGGTTCAAATCCCGGTGTCCCATATGGTCCCCCGTGCCTGCCAGGAGCTATTTCTGAGCAGACAGCCAGGAGTAACCCTGAGCATCGCCAGATGTGGCCCAAAAACCAAAACCAAAAAAAAAAAAATACATATATGTAGGCACACTATATGTGTATGAGTTGTATTGTATATTCATTAAAATGTCCATTAAAATCTAACTGAAATAAAATGTCATCAGGAATGAAGTGATCTTATGGAGAATAGAATTATCTCATGGAGAATCAAAAAATATTATTTTTTTTCTTGTGGGTGCTGGCAAGAGAGTGAGCAGTGAGTAAGATGCTTGATTTGTACAAGCTGACACAGGTTCAATCCACAGCAACCTATATGATTCCCCAAACCCCACTGAGGAGTAATCCCTATGTGCAGTCAGTAATAAACCTTGAACAGTGTTAGGTACTAAGTGTGGGAGGAAAAGAAACCACAATATTTTCTTTGGACTAGAGAGACGTGACAGGGGTTAATGTGTTTGCCTTGCGTGCATCTGAGTCTAGTTCAGTTCCAAACACTACATATGGCTTTCTGAGCACTACCAGGAATTACTTCTGCACCCAGCCAGGAATAACTGTTATATAAAGTCATCTTGAGTGCACCAATTCCCTCCACTCACTCCCCCCCCCCAAAAAAAAAAACACTTTTCTTTAGTATAACCACTTTAGAACTACTTCTTAAGTTCCTTCCCCGCTCTTGATTTAATGGGTCTTCCGGAAACATAACGAAAGACTCTATCCGAGGCTCCATCCTAGGAGCAACATAATGACCAAGGCCACCAACTATAGAAGATGGATTAAAACGACACTGAAGAACCAGAACTGCTAGAACCACAAAGAAAGACTTCATCATAAGCTCCATTCCTTGAGCTGTACAGACACCAAGATCTCTAGATACAGAGGTCCTATTTTACCATCCAGGACAAAGCAGAAGTCCATGACAGTATACTTCAGGGGTGGAGAAACCCTGTATCTCGTAGGCCAAGGGAATTTCCTCTATAATATCCCCAATAGTTACTGTGCCTATGCAGGAAGAAAAAGAAAAAAAAAAGCACAAAATAATCATTGATTGATCGATCTTTACTGACATCTTTATTTTGGTGTAGATATTAAAATTGATGTCTCCAATTTTATTTTATTTTATTTTATTTTATCTTTCTCTTTCTTTTTGTACTCTGGCATGGTTTGATTTCAGAACTGAGACTATTGTGTGGTGCTTGTCTTTATTGCTGTAGTGCTCACTGGATATTTAATTTGATATTTCTTTCTGTATTGATGTGGTGTTTCAATTACCTTTTTCATGTCCTCGCTCAAACTGAGGTCGAAAGCCTCTAGACTCCGCCATTTTCAGCTTATTTAATTTTTTTTATTTTTTCTTATTTTTTACTCCATTCTATTGCTTTTCTTTCCTTCAAACAAAACCACATAACTCGAATTATCAAGCTCCACCTCTCAAATAGAGGGGGAAACAAGAGACGGATATATGATCAGTAATAGTAAGCTAGACAAAGAGGGGACCACCTACTCTAGCAGCCCGGGGGGTGATGGTGGGGGATATGGGTTGCAGGAAGGGAATGGGGATGGGGGGGAGGACAAATTTGGTGTTGGGTATTCCCCTGATTCAATGTTAATATGTACCTAAAATACTACTGGGAAAGATATGTAAGCCAATATGATCAAAATAAAAATTTTAAAAAAGAACTTAAAAACACATAAAATTTAAAATAAATAAATACCCTAGTTATTCTAATTATGCAGATCCACATGGGAGCTTGTTTCCTGTACTTTAGTTGATATATAGTATGCCATCAATATATACTAGATGGAGGAATGAAAAGATATGTCACAATATCAAGGGGACAAGGAAATCTATATCCTTTGATGTCTTTGAATTCATCGAAGTAGATGGTTAGTCCTGCTCTATAACCACTTTTAGAAATGTCGTAATATTAACCACTTTAAAACAAAAATCACTATTTTTGACAGATGTTCTCTAAAACTTAATTGGCTTAACATTTATAATCCTATATAGAAAGTTAATTTACTTAACTACTTGGGGGCACATTTTGCAATTAATTCTTTCTGGTGAGTTTGCCATGATGCACATTGCTTAAATCTCAATGATTCACAAGAGCGTCATTGAGATTTTCTACAACTGCAATGGTGACAGTTAAGAGCCAAAGGGAAATTTTTTTATGGAAAACTGTTTTGGGATATTTGACTGTAAGTGAGAATATCAGAAGTAAATCGGTCAGTCATAAATTTGATGAGTTGATACCAAAAATTATGAGAGGAAAGTATGTTCTGGTTTGCTGGAGAATCACATTTGTAAGATAACTAGTTAGCTAATGCAACAACGTAGGCTCCCGATATGTATAAATATGATGCAAAATGCAATCTTGCTTACCTAGCAAAACATGGCTCCAACCACAACAGAAATTTCAGGAAATTTCACAGTGGGATCTCGTTGGAAGATATTTTCACTTTCTAATTCCCTGTAACTTAACTCTTATGATGAGCCTATTGAGAAAAATTTATTAGACATATTTTTACAATCACAGATCTATATGCAATTTCCTTTATTCTCCTCTAAATTAACAACCTGGAACAATAAGAGAAAAATAAATTCTAGTGACGTATGGCAACTGGCCTCTAAGATGGCAGCAGAGATCCTGTCTTCCAGGGCCCAGATTTTATCTCCAGCACCTCATATGGGCCCCCAAGTCCCACCAAGAAGTTATCTCTGAATGCAGAGTCTGGAATAATCTCTAAGCAATGCTGGGAGCATGGCAGAGAAAAATCCCTAGAGTCTCCCATAATCTCAACCTGGATTGACCTGTGGCACCTCACGGATATATGAAGAGAACAGATGAAGGTCCACACCTTCTGAGACTAAGCTCTAAAAAGCACTGCAGTTTCTGCTTTGTGCTCTCCTATTTTCTCTTTTTGTTATTGTTGTTTCAATTTTTTTTATTTTGAAGCTACATCCAGCAGTTCTTAGGGGTTATTCTTAGCCTTGCACTCAAGGCTAAACCATATGGGATTCTGGGGATTGAACCCAGGTTGGCTGAGTATAAGGCAAACACCCTACCCTTCCTGGATTTCTTATGCAATGGGGAGACAGCCACCAGGTTGAGAAATAGGTCTAGGCTCCACTTTAAACAACAGGGATTGTAGGCACAGCCCCAATATCCATCATGGAAGCTCCTCCAGACTCAGTTTCTTGTCAGTTGACTTGTAGGCCCTGAACAATCTCCACTAGAACCTTATAGCAAGGCCTCTTCTGACCCTCAGAAACTAGATAGAAATGTGTTATGTTCTAATTCACTAATTCTTGGAGAGTCATTTGTTATGTAGTCATGTATACTTCAATGCTTCAGAATTGATTCAAAATTAGTGATGAATCTGTCACTTCAAAGTCTAATCTCAGCTATTTACAGATTCCAATATTTTGAGCATTCTATTCTATTTTATTGAAGTAACATTGCATGAAAACATTAGATAATTTCTGAGTGTGCATCAGTGAAAATCAAAGCTATAAACTCCATAGATATTAGACTCAATGTCCCAATATACTCTATCATGTTCTCCCTTCCCTTCGTTTATTTCTAAATGAACTTATAGATGAAAGGTTCCCTTTTATTTGATTTATCTCATCTGCTTGTTTCTCTTTATTTCACATACAAGTGAAACCATACAGTGTTTATCTTGCCCCCTGAATTCTTGACTTCTTTCTCTCTTTGAGTGGGATGGAATATAGACAGACACCAGAGGATTTTACCTGACCCCCTGATATTGGATAAAGAATCTCCCAGCCACTCATTTCCATTCCAGAATGTTATGTGGGACAACAATGACAGATGGGATGGGAGAATCAAAACCACTCAAATAAGATGCAATTTTCATACAAGACAATTATTATAGGGATGGGGAAATTTATTCCAGTGTTGAGCCTCTGATTCTAGAAGCTTCTATTCTCATTCTGGTCCCTTTCTAATATGCTACTTTTATAAACTGTTTACATTCTTTAATGAATTACCTCTTGGACTGATTGCTTTACATACCAATTTCTAGGAGCTCTGTACATAGTAAAGGTAAAACTTTTCATCTGCATTCTAAACTGCCATTCTCTCCAGAATCATCTGATATTTGATGTGGCTTTACCAATGTGACTTATGCATATTTTAGTAATATGCTTTCATTTGTCCATCCTTTCTTTATGACTTCAGGAGGAAAAAGTCTGCTTAAAGTTTCAAAACAATTATCTCATGGCATCTTCTATGCTTTCTGGTTTTTAAATGTTTAATTTATTTAAATGTTTCTTTATTTGTTATTTTTCTTGGTGGAGAAATTTGAGTCATGAATCCAATTAGATTATTGCTTCCAAAACCCTAGATGACTAATTGAGTAGTCATATTTCTCTCTGCTCTCCCATTTCTCCTATTTAGGGTTATAGTCAACTAAACCATCCCCATGTCCCTTTGGCAACCTAAAAAACTAACTAAGTAGTGGTAGTTACAGACTGTTTTCGAGTCGCTACCAGTAATCAACAAAATTTCACTGCAAAGTTTAGAATAGGAATCCACAGGCAAGCCTGTCTTAGCCACCCCTGGTTTTGTAAATAAAGTTTATTTGCACACAGGACGCCCACTCATTTCTGTTTGTTCTGTAAATGCTTTTGTATCTCAAAAACAAAGTCAGCTAGTTGTAATTGAGACCAAACTATTGACCTGAAAAGTCTCAAATATTTACTGACCCTGTTCAGAAGCCTCATTCACTGTTGGTGAAATGTTGTCTACTTCAGCCTTTGTGGAAAACACTATAAAAGGAGGAACTGAACTGTCATATGACACAGTATTGCCACTTCTTGGCATCTACCCCCCAAACACAAACCATTCATTTAGAAATTTATATGCTCACCTAAATTCATACTAGTACTTAGTAAAATCCCTCTAATGTGGAAATAACCTAATGTTTAATGACAGATAAATGGATAAAGAAGCTCTCACATATATACACAATGGAATACTACTTAGCTAGAAGAAAAGATGAACTCCTGAACACGGGTGAAACTGGAGTTAAGTGAAATAAGTCAAAGGGAGAAGATAAATACCAGATTATCTCTCTCATCATAGGGAGACAAAACAAAAGAACAGATAGCATCAAAGGATAACAAGCCTTTGGCCCTGAATTACAGAACTGAGAATATCAAGTAAATAGGGAGCTGAAGGATGGGGAGTGGTTGGGGCAGGTGTCCTCAAACTACAGCGAGTGGTCCACATGCAGCCCGCTATGGACATTTATCTGACCTGCTGGGTGTTTTTGCCGTTGCTGTCTATCCTGCTTAGCAGTCAACTTCTCCTGAGCCCACAGTATACATGTGTGGATGTGCACTGCACTCTCATGCTCCCCTCCTTCCCTCTCTCAATTCCTCCTCTAAGTCTCAGGCAGGGGTGGGCCACTATTGTTCATAGTTTGTTTTTTAACTATAGTCTGGCCTCCCAACAGTCTGATTGACAGTGAACTGGCCCCCTGTTTGAAAAGTTTGAGGACCTCTGGTTTGGAGGAATAAGTTCCATTTTACAGATATAAAAATTAAGTCCCAAAGAGGGTGAGTATGATCTTTAAGTGATCACACAGCTTGTAAGTGACATCATAGATGATAGAAGCTAATTGCCGTGTTCAAAAATCTATCCTCTGCACAGTGCTGAACTCAGCACAACACTACTTTCTCTCAGGGCCAAACATTGAGAACACTACAGGTCTGCTCTAGCTAATCCTAATACAGCTCTTCTCTTAATGCTGCTTATTTCTCAAATAAAAACAAAATTAAGGCCAGCATGGGGAGGAAATAGTAGTTCTGGGTGGTGATCTCAGAACTCTGATCTTTAAATACAATTTGATGTTTGTTAAGGTGCCTCCTCTTTCTAGCCAATAAGGATCTTTTGAAAGGAAGAATTGGAAAAGCAGCCCTGAATTTCTTCCAGTTTGGGAGGCTCCTGGCCCCTGATAAAAAGCCTTCCCCAGTTACTTGGAGCCAAATTAAGAAAGAATGCTACACCACTGTTTGCTAAATTCTCTTTCTCCAGGCAATGTCTGTCAGTTGCTGGAACCAGGAAGGTTCACGCTGAGTCCAGAAAGAGGGATATTAAGCACATTTTTTAAAGCTATCTTTTTAATAAACTGTAGCCATAATATCTAAGCAATTCACACTATTCCCCCACCGACTCTGCTTCTATCCCACTGGCCCGCAGGCTCAATAAAGTCACATCTTTCTGTTATTAATAAGGCAGTTCACCTCAGGTACTTCTTTAATTTCCTGTGTTTTTTCCCAACACAAAGTTAATTTACTTTATCCCTTATCCAAAAATGATAACAGGGTTTCTATAAAAAGTGAACATCCATGATCAAAGAAAAGCTTGTGTTATAAACAAATTATTACAACGGCGCTCCCTTTGAAATATTTTAACTTAATTAAGCTCCACCACTTTTGGCAAAGGTTTAAAAACTTTGAGAGTGATTGAAGCGCCTTTCCAGTTTGGCTGGATTTTTTTTAAAACTTGGAATTGGGATGAGGAGAAGAATCGTGGTTAGCAGCCCCAAATTTATAAGATGCTATTTTAGTTGCAACTTTATAAACAAAAGTAGATAATTCATCATTTCCCCCAATTAAATTTTGTCTAATATCTTTTGTTATATATACCTGACATTTTTTTTCAAAGATTCTGACTATTCAATGAGAGGAAAATACTCCAAGATGTTTTTTAAACATGGTCTCTAGAAACCAAAATAAAGAAAATCCCAACTAGAGCCTGTAAAAAATGTTGATGTGTTGAAAAGTTGATTGGTTTTAGAATAACTTAAGTCTTTCTGTTTATTGACCTGGATCCTTCTGAGGTAGAAGGCAGCTCAATGACAGACAAGGAAAGCCTCTCAGAGTTAGGTGTTGGACAAAGGATCATCACAGTACTTGGAGTTATGGTACCATCTCCTCTAACACACACACACACACACACACACACACACACACACACACACACATCATACACACACACATACAAACATGAACTGCTTGTTTGAAGATCTCATAGGGACCTTCAAACAATCAGTCTCTCCTCAGTGCCTCACTGTGTTCTAGATATCTCACAACAAGGTAGCCCACTTTCCCTACAGCTTATGACCAAATGGGAGAGATGTCACCACCCAGCAGTGATACTTGACTTCTCCAAGCTAGAAACAGTATAGTATTGCTTCTGCCATATTTCATTTGTCAGAAAACAAGTCTATCACATTCCAGGGGATAGTTCACATGACACAGCATGATATTAGTAGGCAGTGGTTTCCCATAAGGTACATTCTAAAGGGAGACCACCACCCCATCCTAGAAGCCCTTACTCTGTACTACCTCCCACAGTAAGGAGCAGGGATGGCACTTTGTGAAGCTTCTGCAACAAGATGTTTGAATAAATATAGTATGGTAATAATATCTAATAGACTATAGAGACAAGGGCCAGGAGGACCAGATCATGGTAGGAAGCTTGCCACAAATAGCAGAGGAGTGCAGTGAGGGCACAGAAGGGACCACTATGACAATGATAGTTGGAAATGATCATTCTGAACAAGAACTGGGTGCTAGGAGATAAATTGATATGCAAAATACACCTTCAGTAACAATACTGCAAATCACAATATCTAAATTTAAAAAAGGAAGAGAAGAGAGAAAAAAGATGTCTGCTACAGAGGCAAGCAAGGAGGAGGTAGCAGGTAGGGCAGGAGGGAAACTGGAGACATTGGTGACAGAAAATGTGGATTGGTGAAAGGTGGTGTCCACTATATGACTGAAACTCAATCATGAACTTTGTTATTGTTGAAGAATAAAAACAACTGTATTATGAACAACCTTGTAAACCATGGTGTTTAAATAAAATAATTAAAAGGCAAACAAGAAAATGTTTGAATACTTGTGCTAAATGAGATAAACAATGACCACAAATAGTATCATATCCATTGGGATCAGGTTTGGCTTCTAAATGAGTTATGGTAACTTTTGGTTTTCAGAGTCTTTGTGGTTTCAAAGCTAAGGAAAAGAAATATGTGGTCTGTATTATAATTTCACACATGCACACACACACACACACACACATATTTGTAAATGAGATCAAGTATAGGAGTGAAACTGTCCACAACCATGGAAGAACTCAGATGATAGAATAATCCCTTAGCAATAGCATTCTCAGAATGCTGAGAACCTGCAAGGGACTTTATATGCATCTCGTGATTTTATTACTAAAGCCATGCAATCACATTCATTTGTAAGTGATCCAAATTAATTTTAAAATACAAATGATTTTTCTCCAAAAAGTTAGGGAATTTACCTCAATGTTACAAGAATAAAACATTTTACATTGTTATTTGTGTACTGGTTATATATCTGTATATATGTGTACACACATACACACACACACACACACACACACTTAAGATATTTGAGTCTCCAAGAAGAATTAAAGAGAAAGAGAAGAATCACAAAGGAGACAAATGAAAGCATAGTAAGTCAGTTCCATCTGTTCACATATAATTGAGGACTTTCAGGGAACTGAAAGAAAGCCTAAAGTTCTAAAAAGTGCTGATGTGTATATCTGAGCATGGAACAATCCTGTGAAGGAGAAGAAAATACCAGTTTGATACGGTTTGAGTATGAAAGCAATGAAAAACATCACACCCTTTAAGGGTTCATCAACCTTGACTTGAACGCAAATGCCAGTCAGGCTGAAACTTGATTTCAGCTTCTCGAGTTGGCTCTTCTCCTCCTTTACACTGATTCCAAGTCAGCATTCAAATCCTATCTTCACTGAGAGATGAGGAAGGACACCCACTATTATTTCAGTTTTTATTTTTATGATCTGTTTAAGCAGATGAAAACTGACTTTAATAACTGCAAGCAATATTAGATAGACTTCATGGCCTCCTTCTGATTCTTTATCTGTTTACCAAATTAAGCATTTGGTCTTTATGACTGAAAGGAAAGTGCTCAGTGAAGCAAGCTGAGAAATGTACACAATCTCCTCCAAGAAGCACCCAGAAGCCAAAGCATCACTGGCTTCTGCTGTAAATGGGATTAACTTTTACATGAAAACTCAGCCCCAGATACCTTGAGTCAGAAGAAGAACAGATCTGGGGACTATTGCATGCCAAACATCTTTCTTAAGAGTAAATTTTAGGAGCCAGGAAAGTAAAAGGAAAACTGTCAACAATTTCTACCTGGAATAATAGTACAGTAATGCAGGGCACTTTGCATAAGGCTGATCTGGGTTTGAGTCCCAGGCATCCCATGTGATCTCCCAAGAACTTCCAGGGGGTGATTCCTGCTTGTAGAGCCAGGAGTAACCCTGAGCACTTCTGAGTGTAGTCCCAACACAAAACAAAAACCAAATCAGAACAAAAAAAAAACAACAAAAAAAATTTCAGTCATCATGTCATGACTCAGCCTGCCACTAGATGGCGATGCTTTTCAAAGGTTATTACTTTTGTTTTGTTTTGTTTTGTTTTTATTGGATATTATTTTATTCTTTTTTTTTTTGTCTTTGAAAGATTTGTATTTTTTTATAATAGCTTATTTTTATTGAGGATCAGAAGTTAATATACGGTTAACATTATTTCTGCACACATCTTTCCAACAGTACCTCCATGGCCTGAGCGCTTCTTACCTTCACAGTAGCCCAAGGGCCCCTTTCATAATAGCTCAATCCAGGGCCTATTTTAGTAACATAGGATTGAAACATAAACCAATCAGATTTGTACAAGTACAACAATTTTAACCAATGGGAGCATAAACACATTTTGATGGCGGGAAGGATAAAGAGGAACCTGGCAGGATGGGGGGAGGGGAAGCAAATTCTTAAACAAATAGCTAATTGATATTTACGCAAATACAATTATTTGTTTAGCCTATTTTCCACTTAGATCTATCTTTTGTGCAAGCAATAAGGATCATAATTTAAACTTTACAAAAACATATCTATAACTACATGCTTGAGAGCAGTTACAAAAACAGGTTCCATGGAAAGGTTAAGGCATCTGGTTAAGCCAGATTCTTTGTGCTGAGCTAAATTTATTTGCAGAGTTTTCTGTTGGTTCGGGGCTATGCAAACTTTTGTGGCTTGAATCAGACAGGCGGTGGAAAATTCATTCAGAGTTCCTTTGATATGTGGGGTGCTCGATCTCCCACATCTCCCCCTGTTTAGTATACAATATAGAAGGGTCAGACGTGCCTCGGTGGACTGGCCACACTGGGTGAAGAGGTGTGGGGCTTCCAGTCACCGCATCTGCTACCCTTGATTCAGTCGTTTCCAAAGCTTGGCAAGGCACAGATTGAGGTCTCTGCGCCAGCTCCTCGATAACTTCAAACTTAAGTGGCGGAGAGTTGGCAGGAGGGGAGATGTCAGGTGTCAGCTGGTCTTCTGAGGTGCATAGTTGTTGATACAGAACCTTTGAGTCCTTTCTGGTTGCTTCATCCACTTGATTCTTTACGAAGGTGGTGAGTTTGCGAAAAGCCCAAGGACCAAAGGAAACTAGCAACATAAAAGCCAATGAAGGGCCCCAAAAAGGCTGGGAGCACTGTTGTTATCCATGGAGTGGTAGAAAACCAATTTTTGTACCAGCTCTCACTCTGCTCTATATCTTTTTGTCTATTTACTAAATTATCCTCTATGTGTTGAATGCTATCTCTAGCTAAGCCGAATTTATTTTAAAAAGCAACATTTTACTCTAAGGATGACACAAATTCCCCCCTCCCTCAAAAAAAATGTTAATTTTGAACCACGGCGGTTATTCTGCACTCTTTGCTAGGAAATCAACAGTAGTGTAAACTTCTTTAAGTTTGTAAACATTTTTAGCAACAGTTATAAGGCATTAGCAGATTCTAGAGTATGAACCAATGAAAAAATATTTGTGCTTACACCAATAACACCTAGGCTTTTTAATAAGGCTACTTTTACTTTTTACTTTTGTTTTTTAATAAAAATAATAAGATTTTTCATGACAATTCTGATAAGCTTATTGTAGGTCTCAAAGAACTTAACAGTGTTACCCACAGGGGAAAAACCCATTTTTTTCTGATGAAAGAGGTATCCCTAAGTAAGTTCATCTTAGCAATATATAGGAAAAGTTAGCAATATTAAGATGGCAGCATGTGGTAGTGAAACGGCCAATCCAGCTCCACTATTCACGGCTGTGTTTTCTACAGTGAATTAACTCACCTTTCTGTGTTCAGTTTCTCATCTATACAGCACATACAATTATAGTACTTCACTAGTTGGGGTTTCGAGACTTAGGTGCATTTGTCCAAGGAAAGCCCTACATAGGATAGACAATGATATATAAAATGGGATAATCGTCCCAAAGGATTACCCTAAGATCATCACTATTGACAAATAAGTAGCTACATCCCCCCATATCCTCTTATCAATTCCAGGAGTAGGTTGAATCTGATGAACAGCATAGATTACTTGGAGATAAGGAAACCACAGCAAAATAATTACAATAAATTGCCACAGGTGTAAATGAACAGCAGAGCTAGAATACAACTCCACATCTGCCTACCCATTATTGGCTCTAGCATGTATCATGTATCAGGCCAAATAGGATAAGTACTAAGACCCAGGAAACAAGTACCTAAGTGATAATAACTACCCTCAAAAGAAATCTTTTTCTCTGCTTTCCCTGATTCAACAAAAAATTTCTATTCTCTTTCCTTTATATGATTCCCTCCCAAACTAAATTTTTGCCTTAACATCTATTTCTCAGCCAACAAGAGGTGGCAAAAACTTAAATCTTTAAAAATTCTTGAGATAGAGTCTTGAGGTGAACTTAAGAGATAGTCTACTTAAAAAAAAAAGTTAGATTATTTAAAAGTCAAGGAAAGATGATTCTGCGATTCTGCCCAAGGATAAAAATAGAATCCCAAGTCCTTTACCCTAAAAACATTCCATCGCTTTTTTTGGCCTCCATTACCTGGGCCACCTTGAAATGACCTTGGTTTAATTACCTGCATCTCAATGAGGGAATCTACATAGAAAGTGAAGGTTAATTAATGAAGGATCGTTTCTTTTGCTAAGCCCACCAGGCAAAGGCTGACAATGAGTGCCATCTACACAGCGTTATTCTATATCTCATTAGAAGTGGGCAGATTGATGTGCCCACTTTGGACCAGGGAAAGAAAAGAAAATAGTTTACTGATGACGACCGCTTGCAGCTTGATCACAGAACTCTGCATCTAGCTCCTCTCACCTTGCCCTGTACCTGAGCTCCCAGAAGCCAAAATGTTAGATCAGGGAGAAAGACAGAAAGCAGTCTAAGGAGGTCAGAGATGCAGGAGCCTGCTGCACATAGTTACATAACTCCTACACTCTGACTTTTCTGAACATCTCTTGCTTTTATATATATATATTGCAAACCACAGTCATTCTAGAACAGGGTTCATTTATCAAACTCAATAGTAAATGAAATTTCGGACCTGCTCATCTGTCCTGGGCATTGTAGAATATTTGACAACTTTCCTGGTCTCTGGACCCTGGAAGCCAGAACTGCCTTGCCCCTCATAACCACCACAAAAAAAAAAAAATGTCTCCACACATGACCAAATGTTTTTGGGAATCATGAACTGACCTTGCTTGGAAACTTTGATTTTGATAAAACTGAGTTTTAGAGTTTATGATTGAAGCCATTTTAGACTTCATAAAAAGCAGTTGGAAAATATCTCTATTCTTCTATGATTTCCCCAAACATTGTTCACAGACATAGTCTGGTTACCCAAAGCAGGAAATGAAGAGTAATATGATAGTCTTAAGTTATTTATGGGGGTTACTCAAATATCACCCATGTCCCTCTGTCCATTTCCTGGTCCAAACTCTGAGCCTGGATCACATTACTGCATGTGATTTGCTATCTTTTTAGTCTCCCGCTATGTGTGGCAGCTGCCTGGTCCCCCTTCCTCATTTCTGATAGTTCTGCCATATTTTGGTCTGTTTTATGTAAGATATTCCTTCATGGAGATGTCTGACATTTATTCATGATTAAATATAAGTTGCACATTTCTCACTGGAATCCCACAGTGCTCTTGTGCCCTCCACACACCTTATCCCAAGAGGTACGATGCACTGACATTGTTCTTCTTTGGACTTCATACATCTTTTGTGGGGAGAATCTGAGACAAGGCCTACATCAACCTTAATGGTTTTCCCACTAATTTTAGCATCCACTGATGATTCTTGCCTGTGGTCATTATCATTGTGTGTTTGTCAAGAGGTGATTTTCTATTTCTGCAATTCTTTATTCATGACTTTAATTCTACTTGGAGGAACATCTCATGTTTTCCTTCCAGCTTTTTATTTTACTTTTGGGGGATCTCCCAAGTGATGCTCAGGAGGCACCCTTGATTCTCAACCAGCCATACAGGACCTGAGGTTATAGTACAGCTATGACCTTGCAGTGCTGGAAATTTTCTGGGCCATCCCAGCGGTGTTCAAGAGCTTAAGGGGTTGCACCCTGCCATCTTCAGTGCCAGTGTGCCAGCGAAAGGACCAGAGTTGGCTTTATGCAAGCCATGAGCCTTAATCCCTACATTTAATCCCTACACTCTCTGATCCCACATTTTTTTATTGATTTGTTTTGTTTTAGGGCCAGACCTGGTACTGGGAATTAAGCCAGGGATGGTTTGCATGCAAGAGAAGTTCCACTGAATGATGCAATGATGCAGTATGCAGCAATATGGATGGAACTAGAAGATATGTTAAATGAAGTAAGCCAGAAAAAGAAGAAAAAAACAGAATGATATCACTTATATGTGATATTTAGAATGACTACAAGAAGCAACACAATGGTCTAGTTGGTCTTGAACACCATTAGCGAGAAGAGAAGGGATTGAGTGGAAAAGGAGAAACACAAAGGCTTATATTCTCTTTTATACTTTAAAGAGACCTTCAGATCCCTGTTTAAAAAGTTTGGGGGCCCCTGCTTTAGATTCAGCATCAAATAAAATGAAATCACACAGTTCTTTACTAATGTATTTCCCACTCATTGCAGGATAAAGTCAGTTTGATTCTAGCATGTTTAATAAATTATAGTTTAAAAGCAAACTATGAATAATAGTTTGGCAAACTATTATAATGTGCCCAAAACCTTTCACTTCCCAATTTTATTCTTCCATACTAATTTTTTTCCTGTTATTTTGCTCACTGCTTGCTCAGTGTCTGTATCCATGAGCAAAACAAAGCAACCCAGGTTCACATGGCAAAACATAAAATAGAATCACACGGACTCCGGGTCCCAAGTCTGAACTCCTCCAGGGAATATGATTTTTCCAGTTTATATCATATGAACACCCTAGAACCAATCCACTGGAAGAAGGCAGTTCCTATTAAGATGTAAAGGGTCCATGAAGTGGCAACGTCTAAAGTGCCTCAAAGCACATGCCTGCATCCAAAGGTTTGGGGAACTCCTTTCTCTAGAAACTTCCTTCAAGCAGTATCTGCCCAGAATCTATGCTCAGCACACCAGCCTTTCACATACTGAAAGCAGATTCTTCTCTACATATTTTCTTATCTGAATGACTACTTTTTCTTAAATGAAGTAAGTGAGCCAGAAAATGTATGATAGTATAAGTTTGATAAAAAATAATCCAGGATTTTTCTCATATTTATTCAAGTACCTGCTGATTACCCAAACCAAAAATGTGTCACCAAGTGCCTCTTAAAACCCCAGTGTTCTAAACCCCTTATTGGGGGAAGGCAAAGGCACTCTCCTCTCTGGAGTCTCAATACTGTTTTCTGTCCCCTGCAGCCAAACAATCTATGTTCAATATGCTCAGACAGTTTCAACCCATCGCTGCTTTATTCTGCCCAAAATTAAATTTTTCTGACTTGAAGAGCTGCACATTGTTGAAAAATAGGCTTTTGATGTTTCTCTGAGCTCTTCACACCAACTATTTTTTCAAATAAACCCATCTCAGGTCTGTCCTTATTTTTCAATAGCATTGCTTTTTGTGGAAGATTCTGGAGGGTGGATTTGGCCGCAGTTCCAACATGGTTATTAAAGATCCCTACAGAAAGTTATCCAGTCAATGCCCTGGAGGATATTAAGTGTTGGGGATACCAATAAAAGGAACCCCTGCACCTGCCCTTGCAGGGGGCACTCCCAGGATCTTGAAGGAGCCAGAAACATGAGTTCATGCTCTCAATAAGCTACAAGTGCTGAGGGCCAGTCAGCCACCCTCAAAAGTGGAGGGAAGGAAGGGGTGCCTTGTCCTTTCCAGAAGTCTGTGAAGTCTCATAGAGCAGAGGACACCTGAGCGAGGTTCAAGCATGTTTAAAAGACAGAAAAACTCAGAATAAGAGGAAACCCCAAGAGAAAAAGACAGTCTGCCTAAAATAACTTGGCAGATGACAGCCCACTGGGAGAGATAGAGAACTGGTGTCCTGGTGTCAAGTCTTAACACAAGGCCACAAGAAAGAGCCAAAAGCTCACTTGGATACAGGAGCTGTTCCCAGCTGTGCTCATGATGCCATAGTGAATGGGAATCTAATCTGGAAATCAGGTGGGGTACTCGTGCCATCTCTTTAAGCTATCTTCCCCAACCTTGAGATACTTTTAAATATTTTTACAAATAATAAATCACCATGATACCCAGAGAGAAGCCATAAGGAACCAAGAATAAGAATCCAGTGCTGAAAATTATGATTCTTAATGTTCTTCATGTCACCAGACAGGCTTATAACACTCTGTTAAGTGCCACAAATCTGCCTTGGAAGATCTCAGAAGTGAGCAGGGCACCAACCTTGCCCAATCTTCCTAGGCCTTCTGCACTCAGAGATAACCTATGGTAACTTTACTTGGGTGTTCATTGGAAATGCTAGGGTGCACTTTTACTCAAAGAACTGAAGTGTATGTCTAAGGCCCCAAATTTGATCCCATCACTGCATGGATTCTTTTGTTTTGATTTATTTTTGGTTTGGGGTCACACCCAGTGGCACTCAGGGGTTACTCCTGGCTTTGCACTCAGAAATCGCTCCTGGTAGGTTTGGGGTACCATATGGGATGCCGGGAATCTAATGGGTTCCATCCAGGGTTGGCTGCATGCGAGACAGATGCCCTAACACTGTGCTATTGCTCTGGCCCCACTGCATGGATTCTTTACCACTATATATGTTCAACACATCATTGCCTCAATACTGAACCACCAGTACCACACAACTAAGTATCTGATAACTGAATATCACCAGTAGTAGTCCTGGGACCCCTCTAAACAATCTACCCAAAATAGTGATTTGTATAAACATGGTTTATATAAATGTTAAAGCAAGAGATATGATGACTGCATAATGTTAATATGTCAGTGCAAATTCAGTAAGATTATTTCATTTTTACCTTTGTGTAAATAGACCCTGAACCATGAATATTCAGGTTCCAAAACTATCTTGGGTGAGTTGTGTTCTGCAGGAACCAGCTCGTTAAGATTGCAGATGTCAACAACCATTTTGTTAGCAATCTACTACCTGAGTGTCTTTGTATTTGGCAAAAGGTGCATTCAAGGAATTTATACTCATCTCTGACTTCAATAAACTATGGCTTAGTTGAACTAAATGTCAAGAAATTAATTAGTTAACTATAAAATTTCACATATACACATATATAGGTTTTTGTTCAGAAAAATTGTGTTGTATTTCAAATTATCCCATTAGATGCCTAGGAAATTAGTACTAAAATAAATAAGGTTGTTTGCCCTCACAGTCTTTAAATTCTGGAAAAGGAAGAAAGGAAAAATGTCTTAATAGCAACACAGCAAGACAAACTATGACAATAATCCTAGAAAAAAGGAAAGTGAAGTAAAGGAGTCAGCCATGTAGGAATTGAGTAAATTTCCTGTTTATTTAGAAGGAAAGACAGAGAAGTCCTCAGAAGCAGAGATCTGAAGGAACTGGAGAATGAGATACATTGTTCTCTGGCAAAGTGGATAAATTCAAACACAACACTCTAGAGGCCAAGTATGTTTTGTAGGCATGGAATAGAGTGTGCTAGAGGAAGGGCAATAGGAAATGTAATCAGAGAGGTAGTCCTGAAGGTGGGGTGAGACGTAGAGCATGGATGGAGCTCCTTAAGATCATCTGAGAACATTAAATCTTCATTACCTAAATAGAAAGCCATGGTAGGAAAATAAGGGTACAAGGGTGTGAGCAAAGATGTGGCTTTTATTTGAAGAGGCTTTTCCTGGATGGTCTACCCAAAGTAGACCAAGAGTGAAAAACAAGAAGTCCAGTTTGGTCACTAACAATAAACCATATGAGTAATTATAGAGCATATGGTGATACTAGAGGCAATAGTAAGATGTGGTTTCATCTTCAAAATGTGGAGATCATTTGAAAGTAGCACACAAAGGGCTTCAGAAGATTAGACATAAGGTTGAATAATCAAAGTCAAAGCAATGGAATGTATGAAACTTCCACTTACTGAGATATAAGACTTCTAAAGTTGTTTATTGGGAAGCTGGCACTACAGGGTTTTCTTTGGACATGGCAGGTTGACGTAAGAACTTAGATCTGTAGGTGAATATTTTCCTAGTATTGGAGAGAACCAAGGCTTTATATCTACTCATGATGATCAATAAGATTTCTACATGAGAAAAATAACCTTTTACTTATTTCAAATGGCCTTCAAGTTAAGAAAGCATGGTTTCACTTAGATTTTCTATCTCCCAGATAACATTAATAAATAAATCTGAAATCACACAAGTATGAATGTAAATTATTTACAGTGAGTTTGAAGAGTTCAGAGGGCTTTGTAAGGTAAAAATTGATACACTCATAGAAAGTTTCTCTTTTTTTCATTAATTAAGAGTGAAAATTTACCAATAAATCTTGAGAGCATTCAGGAGGTATGCAGAGTGCAGATCAATTCAGTACAATAAACATATACTGAAAAACTCTATGCCAGGCACTTGGCTGGGATAGATAGTACAGAGATATGTATGAGGGAGTGTCTGCTCAGCAGAAGCTGTGTGTTCAGTGAGAGAAATCACATTCTCAGGACCACGTGCATGGAAGGGAGTAAGACATCAGTGGTGTTCATCAGTGAATTCCATATTCTATTTTATAAGTACATGACACCATAGATAAGCGATTCCCCACTCTAGGCTATATGGTTTGCTCTGGCCAACAAATCACATAGAATAGTGCTCTGCATTGCTTCCAAGTTTGAGCTTTAAGAGACAGTAAGAGATTTTTATGGACTATTTTCCTTCTCCCAAATAAATTCATAGATTTAGTCCCCAACATCATGACTCTTGGAAATGGGATCCTGGAAAGGTGATTATGTCTTCAGAGTGAAACCCTCAGATATGGGATTAGTGTCCTTGTAAGAGGCTAAAGAGCTCATTTGCTCTTTCTACTGTATGAGAAGATTTAAATCATCAGTTTGCAAACCCAGAAGACCTGATTTTTCCAGAACCAAACCACACAGCAACCTTATCTCATTTTCCAGTCACTAGAATTGTGATACGCTCTACTGTGGTCACTAGTAAGCCACCCTGTCTATGGCACTTTAATGCACCTACTCAACTAAAACAGTCACATCTAGATCCCCTGTTGCTGTTACCAGAGTCGGTGTTAAAGAGTCTTGATAGAGGACTTAAGTTACAACTGTGAGTAGCACCTCCCCTTACTGGGGGCTCCTAGATCCCTGCTATATTTATAGCATATAAAAGAAATACACTTTTGTCTCCTGCCTGTGCCTGTCTGCCTGTGCTTCTGAATCCCTGGAGATTTCCTCAGAGGCCTAAGGAGCGCACCCCCAAAAAACTGTGTTTTGAAGCCGCCCAGTAAATACATTCTGGCTGCGAGGTCGCTGTCCAATACATTAAGCTGTGGAGGCTTCGCCCTGCTGTGCCTTTGTTCACTCTGAGGACTTCAAGGGAGACTTCTGCCTGTGCATGTCTGCCTGTACTTTTGAATCCCTGAAGATTTCCTCAGAAGCCTAGGGAGTGAAACCAAAAAAAACTTTCAACTAGAGGCAGCAGAAGAGTGCGGCTGCTTTGCTTTGCTTTACGGCCGCGCACTCTTTCTAACCAATGAACCCCACCATAACACGCAGGAAAAATCACACTACAAGCATGACAATGGGGAAACCTCGCAGGCAAACACCATCCACAGAGAATGAAGGCAAAATCTCAGATGACCTAATAAATTCCAACCACCTGATTAACCTCTCAGATAAGGAGTTTAGAATAGAAATATGGAATATGTTCGTAGTACTCAAAAAAAGCATAGATCGATCTGAAGAGAACACAAAGACAAAAATCAGAAAACTCCAAACTGAAATAACAGATCTGAAAAACACGGTTGCTCAACTGAAAACCTCCATGGATAGCCTCGCCAACAGGGTATCAGCAGCTGAGGAGAGAATCGGATACTGGAAGAAGTGATGCAGAAAAACTCAACACAACAGAAGAAATTGGAAAAGAACCTTAAGACAAACGAACAGGCAATGGAAAAAGTACTCAAGGCATGCGAACAGATGAAAATAGAAGTCTTTGATAAACTCAACAGAAACAACATAAGAATTATTGGAGTCCCAGAAACCCAGGAAGGAGATCTCCAGGAAGAATCAACTGTCAAAGACATCATCAAAGAGATACTCCCAGAGTTAAAGACTACATGCAATCAAATCCTGCATGCCCAAAGAGTACCAGCTAAAAGAGATCCAAAGAAAAACACCCCAAGACACATCCTCATTACAATGACAAATCCCATAAATAGAGATAGAATACTGAAAGCAGCAAGATCAAAAAGGGAAATTACATTCAAAGGAGCATCCCTAAGACTTACAGCAGACATGTCACAAGGAACTCTCAAGGCCAGAAGACAGTGGTGGGATATTGTGACAAGACTAAATGAAATGAATGCCTCACTGAGAATACTGCACCTGGTCCGACTCATGTTCGGGTTTGAAGGAAGAATGCATAGCTTCATGGATAAACAACAGCTCAGAAACTTCACAGATGATAAACCAGCATTAAAGGAAAAAACTGACAGGTCTACTCTAAGACAAGAGAGACCAACAAACATAGCAAACTTATCTACAAAGATGACATTAAATCCTATGACAATCATCTCCCTCAATGTCAATGGACTAAATTCACCAATTAAAAGACACAGAGTGCCAAAATGGATCAAAAAGATGAATCCAACCTTCTGGTGCCTACAAGAAACACATCTGAGTAGTCAGAAAAAACATAGACTCAAAATCAAAGGCTGGAGGAAAATCATCCAAGCAAACAACATCCTCAAAAAAGCTGGGGTGGCCATATTAAAATCTGATGACACCAACTTTATACTCAGAAAAGTGGTAAGGGACAAAGATGGACACTATGTACTAATCAGGAATATGTGCAACAGGAAGAAATCAGACTCTTAAAAATATATGCACCCAATGAGAGACCAGCAAATTACCTAATACAATTACTGACAAATCTGAAAGAAGAAATCAATAATAACACAATAATTGTGGGAGACCTCAACACGGCCCTATCAACACTTGATAGGTCAACCAGATTGAAACCCAACAAAAACATACTAGCCCTGAAAAGAGTTATGGAAGAAAAAGGACTAGTATATATACACAGGGCTCTCCATCCCAAAAAAACTGGATACACATTCTTTTCCAATGTACATGGGTCATTCTCCAGAATAGACTACATTCTGACACATAAAACATACCTCCATAAAATCAAGAGAACAGAAATCTTGCAGGCTACCTTTGCTGACCACAAGGCTCTGAAATTATTTGTGAACTACAAAGCCACACAGAAGAAAAATTTTAACAATTGGAAATTAAACACCCTGCTACTGAACAACCAGTGGGTCCGATATGAAATCAAAAAGGAAATCAAAACTTTCCTGGAAACAAATTATAATGAAGACACAAACTGCCAGAATCTATGGGACACAGCAAAAGCGGTCCTGAGAGGAAAATTTATAGCTCTACAAGCACACATCAGGAAGAAAGAAGGGGCATACCTGAATAACTTAATGACGCATCTCAAAAAATTAGAAAATGACCAACAAAAGGAACCAAAAATAGGGAGACAGAAGAAAATAACAAAGCTGAAAGCAGAACTCAATGAAGTGGAAAACCAAAAAACAATCCAAAAGATCAACGAGAGCAGAAGTTTGTTCTTAAAAAAAAAAAAAAAAAGATAGACCATTGGCAAAACTCACAAAGAAAGAGAGAGAGAGAAATCTGATAACCCAGATTAGAAATGAAAAGGGGGAGATCACAACAGATGTTGCAGGGATCCAAAGGGTAATCAGAGACTACTTTGAGAAACTTTGTACTACTAAACATGAGAACCTAGAAGAAATGGAAAAATTCTTCGACACTTATAACGTTCCACATTTAAGTAAGGAGGATGTAGCATATCTAAACACCCATCACTACTGAGGAAATTGAAACTGTAATCAAACATCTGCCCCCCCAAAAAAGCCCAGGCCCACATGGATTTCCTAATGAATTTTTTCAAATCTTTCAAGAGGAGTTACTACCAATCCTAGCCAAGCTCTTCCATAAAATTGAAAAAACAGGAACACTCCCAAACAGCTTTTATGAAGCCAACATCACCTTGATACCAAAACCAGACAGAGATGCTACAAAAAAAGAAAATTACAGACCAATATCCCTGATGAATGCTGATGCAAAGATCTTCAACAAAATCCTGGCAAATAGGATTCAATGCATCATCAAGAAGTTCATACACTACGACCAATTAGGTTTCATCCCAGGAATGCAAGGATGATTTAACATCTGTAAATCTATCAACATCATACACAACATCAACAACAAGAAAAATAAAAATCACATGATCATATTAATAGACGCAGAGAAAGCATTTGATAAGGTCCAACACCCATTCTTGATCAAAATTCTCAGCAAAATGGGAATAGAAGGAACCTTTCTCAATCTAGTTGAAGCCATCTAGCACAAGCCAATGGCAAATATTATCCTCAATGGAGAAAAACTAAAAGCATTTCCTCTAAATCCTGGTACAAGACAAGGCTGTCTGCTCTCACCACTCCTCTTCAACATATTACTTAAAGTTCTTGCTATAGTGATCAGATAAGAAAAAGATATCAAGGGAATCCAGATAGGAAAGGAAGAAGTCAAGCTCTCATTGTTTGCAGACGACATGATACTCTACTTAGAAAACCCTAAAGACTCTACCAAAAAGCTCCTAGAAACAATAAATTCATATAGCAAGGTGGCAGGCTACAAAATCAACCTACAAAAATCAATGGCCTTTTTATACACCAATAATGATAGGGAAGAGATGGAAGTCAGGAAGGCAATCCCATTCACAATAGTGCCACACAAACTCAAATATCTTGGAGTCAACTTGACCAAAGACGTGAAGGACCTATACAAAGAAAACTATAAAGCCCTGCTCCAAGAAATAAGAGAGGACACATGGAAATGGAAACACATACCTTGCTCATGGATTGGCAGGATTAACATCATTAAAATGGCAATACTCCCCAAAGCATTATACAGATTTAATACAATCCCCTTAAAAATACCCATGACATTCTTCAAAGAAGTGGATCAAATGCTTATGAATTTCATCTGGAACAATAAACACCCTCGAATAGCTAAAGCACTCCTAGGGAAAAGGAGTATGGGAGGCATTACTTTCCCCAACTTTAAACTATACTACAAAGCAATAGTTATCAAAACAGCATGGTATTAGAATAAAGACAGACCAGTGGAATAGGCTTGAGTTCTCAGAGACCATTCCCCAGACATACAATTACCTAATTTTTGGCAAAGGAGCAAGAAATCCTAAGTGGAGCAGGGAAAATCTCTTCAACAAGTGGTGCTGGCAGAACTGGTTAGCCACTTGCAAAAAAGCGAACATAGACCCCCAGTTAACATCATGTATGAAGGCAAAATCCAAATGAATTAAAGACCTTGATATCAGACCTGATACCATAAGGTATCTAGAACAACATGTCGGTAAAACACTCCATGACATTGAGACTAAAGGCATCTTCAAGGAGGAAACTGCACTTTCCAAACAAGTAGATGCAGAGATCAACAGATGGGAATACATTAAACTAAGAAGCTCTGCACCTCAAAAGAAATAGTGCCCAGAAAAAAAAAAAAAGGCCCGGAGAGATAGCACAGTGGCGTTTGCCTTGCAAGCAGCTGATCCAGGACCAAAGGTAGTTGGTTCAAATCCCAGTGTCCCATATGGTCCCCAGTGCCTGCCAGGAGCTATTTCTGAGCAGACAGCCAGGAGTAACCCCTGAGCACCGCCGGGTGTGACCCAAAAACCAAAAAAAAAAAAAAAAAAGAAATAGTGCCCAGGATACAAGAGTCACCCACCGAGTGGGAGAAACTATTCACCCAACACCCTTCAGATAAGGGGCTAATATCCAAAATATATAGGGCACTGACAGAACTTTACAAGAAAAAAACACCTAATCCCATAAATAAAATGGGGAGAAGAAATGAACAGACGCTTTGATAAAAAAAAGAAATACAAATGGCCAAAAGGCACATAAAAAAATGCTCCTCGTCACTAATCATCAGGGAGATGCAAATCAAAACAACAATGGGATACCACCTCACACCACAGAGATTGGCACACATCACAAAGAATGAGAACAATCAGTGCTGGTGGGGATGTGGAGAGAAAGGAACTCTTATCCACTGCTGGTGGGAATGCCATCTAGTCCAATCTCTATGGAAAGCAATATGGAGATTCCTCCAAAATCTGGAAATTGAGCTCCCATTCGACCCAGCTATTCCACTCCTAGGGATATACCCTAAGAACACAAGAATACAATACAAAAACCCCTTCCTCACACCTATAATTATTGCAGCACTATTCACAATAGCCAGGCTCTGAAAACAACCAAGCTGCCCTTCAACAGATGAATGACTAAAGAAACTATGGTACAAATACACAATGGAATATTATGCAGCCATCAGGAGAGATAAAGTCATGAAATTTTCCTATACATGGATGTACATGGAATTTATCATGCTGAGTGAAATAAGTCAGAGAGAGAGACACACACACAGAATAGTCTCACTCATCTATGGGTTTTAAGAAAAATAAAAGTCATTTTTGTAACAATCCTCAGAGACAATGAGAGGAGGGCTGGAACAACAGCTCATTTCATGAAGCTCACCACAAAGAGTGGTGAATACGCTATAGAAATAACTACACAGAGAACTACCATAATCATGTGAATGAATGAGGGAACGGGAAAACCTGTCTGGAGTACAGGTGGGGGTGGGGTGGGATGGAGGGAGATTTGGGACATTGGTGGTGGGAATGCGCACTGGTGAAGAAGGGGGGGTCTTTACATGACTGAAACCTAATCATAATCATTTATGTAATCAAGATGTTTAAATAAAGGAAAAAAAGAAGAAAAATAAAAGAAAAGATAAGGCCTCCCAATTCTTACCACAGGCTGTGTTCTTTACACTGACTGTATAGAAAGAGGAGGTACAGTAAATGCTTCCCATATATACCTCAAACCAGGTTCTTTGCCTGGTCTGTATTGTGAATGGGGGGACAAAAAAAAAAGAAATACACTTTTAAGATGCTGATATTTGGGAACTCTTAATTACTTGCAACCTAGATACCAACATCATACTAATTAGAATACCTCTCTGTAAATTTACTTATTCCCAGTCTTCCTCTTTACCCAATTCTGGGGGATTTTACTCGTTTCAATTTGATGGGTGAGCCTTTGAATTTGTGTTCAGAGATCACTCCTGGCAGGGTTAGGAGGACCATATGCAGCCTTATTCACTGTACTCTTTCTGAACCTTGTCTTCATTTTCAAAAAATTAAGTAATATATATTTTTAAATTTTATTTGAGTTTTTTTGCAATACTTCTCATGATGATATGCATACAATATTCCAAGACCACATTCTCAGAGTGTCCACTTCCCTCCACGATTGTCTCAGTGTTCCCCTTTTTGTCTCAGTTTTTAACTATTCATCTTCATATGTTCCTTTAACAAAACCATATGCTCCAGCATCATTCAAGTAACTTTTGCTACTTGACAATTTAAAAATCCCATTTTCTGGCTAAATTCCTCTATCTCCAATTGCTCTTCCACTTTTACTATGTGTGTGTGGGCTTTCTTAGTCACATAATATTTGAAGCAAACTTTTTGTTGTTGCTGAGTTTGCATGCACCAGGTGAGAAAAGTAGTAGAGAACCAGGGAAACCTGGAGTGTAATTGACTAAGTCCCTCCCTTCTGCACCATGACCTGACTTTAACAGGCTGAATAAAATGGGAACTTCAGCAATGGTTATAAACAACTATTTTTTAAAGGAATTTCCAGAAGCAAGAAAGATGGCAAAATTACAAGAGTATGCTGTGTGTGAGTTGCCTGCTCTTTCTGAGGCCTAACAATGTGAAGCCCAGCAAAGTTATTAAATGAATACAGTGGTGAGAAGAAAGGGGAGAGAAGAGAAGTGAGTGATAGAGGAAGGGAGGGAGAGAAGAAAGTGAGTGCAAGGGCAGAAGTGAGTATGGGGTGTGTTTGCTTCATGGGTACCCGGGGGGGGGGGGGACAAAAAAAAGGAGGGGCACAACAGTAAAATGAATGCACAAAAGATCCTTTTATCAAACACTTTTCAGAATGTTCTATCATTCATTTCAGACCATAACGGGAATTTCTGTATAGGTCAGCAGTTGTTCTAATGATTTGAAAAATCTACTCTGGAGCAAGGGCAAATGCTACCTATAGCAAAGGTACTGGGTGTTTCCTTCTAAGCAACCAAGTGCCATTTCAACTGTTCTGGTAGGTTGAGTTGGGAAAGGTCAAGGCAGAGAGAAATAAGAGAAAATATGCTTTTAGCTGTGGAGCAGCCAAGATGGGTGAGGGGCAGGTCAATCTTAACACACATACACACACACTTTACAGACGTGGGTATATATACATATACACACATATAAATGTATATGTTACTGTATCTCTGTCTCTTAACTACCCAATTATTTACACCCTAATATAAATGAAGGTTTGTAAGACTGCCCTGATTACATATGTACATGAGAAACTAATCTGAGGTCATGACTATCTGGTCTTCTTACTTTCTGCATAATAAGAAGAAAGTTTAACTACCGGTATAGGAAACCCAAAGTAGTGGGGGTAGTCATAAGGGAGTTTCTGATCCTGAGATGCAGGGATGTATAGAGTCTGCACAGTAACAGAGTTCCTAATTTTTATTCTTATGATTACTTCATAGTCCAAAACTGTTGCTGCACACCAGCTGTTGTATCTACATTCCAACCTTCAGGAAAGAATTGGGAGTAAGATGTAGGAAAGGGAAAGAAGTAGCCACCACCCTCTTATAATTCTTTTTCTAGAAGTCATCATTTTCTCTCACAACTAATTGGACAAGAACTCAGGGTCATGGTCCCACATAGAAGCAAGTGACTGTGGGAAATCTTGTTTTATTTTGACTTTACGGTGCCACTTAAGAATGAAAGGTCAATTACAAAGGGATAAGGGGGACTAATGTTGGAGGATAATTGGCATTTCCACACACTCCAATATGTTTTATGCCAGATTTTAATTCGTCTTACTCTGCCTCTTCTCAAGTGCTAAGAAAAATAATGAGATATATAAAGTTTTTGGAGACCATGAAACCTAACTCATTTACCTTTATAATTTTCTATTAATCTACTACCAGAATTCATTTTACATTTAATTCCAGCCTCTAACACTTTAATGCCATCCCTTAAGTCTTTACACATTAGTGGTCTCAGTCATGTCAGACTTTTTCATCTCCTTTATGTTCATTTATTTTAACTTTTAGTGGTCTTCTAGCCAATCCTTTATCCTTTTTATTACAAGAGCATGAAATTTTATAATCCCCTAGAGCTTTGTTAGTCAGCTGCTACAAAGTTCTTAACCTTCACTAATTTATTCCCTCAATTTTGACTTTCAGATCTGAAGCATGCCTTACTATTTTGTTTTTGAATATGGAAGTAACTTTTATTAAGTAGGTTTATTGCATTAATAGATTTTTATTTCAGTTTTTACAGTTATATTTAAGTCCTCTGCTAGTTAGGCTACAGATCACTTTAATCACAATTTATAATGCTCTGTAATATAATTTATATTTAATGTAATAAAGCACACAATATAATAAAGCAAGAGTAATTTTATAAAAACTTTACCTCCATCTCATTTCAAATCAGCATGTATTTTAACTACCCAATGACACTATTAATATTCATTATAATAGAAGTTCCCTAAACAATAATAGCTTCTCTTTTAAGGAGAAAAATAATAATAAAGATAGGACCCTCTTAAAATACCACATGTGTTTTGCTTTTTTTATTTGCCTCATCGTTTCTTCTCCCTGTTTTGACTTTTCAAAGGCAAAGAGGGAATTGGCTTTCCTTTGTCATACAATTACATGAATGATCGATACCGGCTGTGAAAATTTCTAATTCAGGTTACAACAGCAAGAACAATCATGTCAGTATTAACTGAGATATATATGTAACAATAAAATAATACTAATAATTATAAAACATTCTCTCCTCCTCCACTGAAAACCTGGCAGGGGAATACAGAGAGCCTGATCAAAATGCAAACATTCGGCATATATTTGCATCCCAAGAGAATGAAAAACCAAAGTAAAAACTTGAGGGTTTTCACTTCCAGATTTTAACTTGAGACCAACACAAGGTGTGGAAATGGTAACCAGAGGTTGGGATTCTGATCATCTCTCCCTTCAAGAGAGAATATAACTGGACCAGTGACCACTTATTGCATAAACAACCTACTGAACAATAACAACAAAAAGGCAAGTAAGGTTTTGTTGCTCTCAGCCAGGTTTATTTTTGTTTATTTTTGGCTAAAATTTTTAATGAGCCTGTGGTTGGTTTCTGAGTCAGCTAGGAGCATAGCTGGATACCCAGTCCTTGTCCATGGTCAATAATCTTCCAACAAATAAATTACTCCAAACTCCATCATGTAAGAACAGAGTTCCAAATGGAACAAGACGGCCAACAAAATGCACAGATATTTTTCAGGGTTCTTCTTTGGGGTTGCTGGATCATTACTTACTGTCTAAAGTAGCTCATCCTTATATCCTAGATACAAGAGAGAAGTTGGGGAAGAGACTGGACCTCTCCTAGGGAGGAGTAGTCAACTGTGCACCCTTGTTACCCTACCATCTTTATCCCAAGATAATCATCATCTTTTCCATCAATTCTGGAATTCCAAAGCCTTTAAACACTACTTGTACCAAGTGATATTCTAAGAGTAATTAACAAAATGTCCCAATCTTACATCCTCATGAGACACTAGTGATCGATTTGTTTCCCATATGAATCTCCTTTTTGACTTCCACATTTCTGTTCTTCTGCAGAGGAAGAAAACTATGTTGGGTCCCCCCCATTGGCTATCCTTTCCTTTTATTCAGCCAATGGACTTTTTCCTTTCCTTTGGGGGATTTTTTTCTCTTGCCTCCTAGGGGACTGCAAGGCATAGCACTGCTACACATCCAAAGGTAAAAGCCAGTCTAACCAAGCAGAATACTTCTTCCTAGACTCATGACTGATCCAGATGGAGAAAATGGACCAGACAGAATCAAAGACCTTCCAAATGTTGATCTAAAGGCAATGAAGAAAATATGGACTCTTTCCCTATAGTACAATGTGTACCAGTTGTATCAAGAATTTTAGGTGTCACCATGAGAGTGAAGCAACCAAAGGAAATCAGAGCAGAATAATGGACAGAGCACCTAAATACCTGGAAATGGCCATGTTTTTAGAGTACTCAGAGATCTGATAATGTAAGTTTCTTAGATTCTTGGTAATTCCATCTTGGTTTTATGTCATCAACAACCAAATGAGTTTTAGGGAATCCAATCTTTCAGCACTGAACACTGTTGCCCCAAGTTCTCAAAGATAGAGGGAGCTGAAATCCTGAACGTCCAGTGTGTTAATTGCAGAATGCAGTTAAATACACTATAGATGATTCCACAACAATACAAAAAGAGCAATGATATGCAAAGGACTGTCAGTTGGGCTTTTTTTTTTTTTTACAAAAAACTACATAATTGGGCTAGAGAGATAATATAGCAAGTAGGGTGTTTTCCTCAAATGCTGCTGGTCCAGCTTCCACCCCTGACACCCCATATGATGCCCTGAGCACCATCAGGAATACAGAGCCAGGATTAACACATAAGTATTGCCAGATGTGCCCCCCCAAAACTATATCATATTAATATAATGTAAAAATAACAATATACCTTTTCCTTGAATATTTTAAGTCAAATAATTTTTATTAACTATTGTTATTCTTATTCATCAATTGGATCACTCTAACTAAGATTCATAAATTGGATCCAAAATGACTTTTAAGAAATAAAATTAAAATGACAAAATTTCTGTCAGGTGGGGTGATTTTTTTTCTGATTAAATCAAAATTATTATTAACTTTTACCCAGCTGACAGAAAAATCCCAATAAGCCTTCTGGTCATAGACTGAACTGTTTCTAAAGTAACGTGATGTGATATGTTAAAATAATCAATTCTCGATTATAATGATAAGATTCTGCCCTTTTCAATCCACCTTTACAAGGAATACCAATGCTTTTCAATGGCATTTCTTCCAAGTGATTACTTACCGCAGCTTTTCTCAAGTGTATCTTATGAAATATTCTCTACACATACACACACACACACACACACACAGAGTTCTTAGTTCAATCACACCACATACTCTATGGCACTCGTGAAGAAAATCTACACATATTAGTACATTAAAGCTTGGAAAGGAGGCTGTTGGATTTTGCTTGAGCAGGCCTCTTCCAAATGTATTTGGTCATGGAACAACTTTTTAACTCGTGCCACCACCTATTTATGTTTATGAAACCAGATGATTATAGCATACATACTCTTCTCCCACTTCAAACAGGGTCAACAGACTTTTCCTAAAAAGAGTTAAAGAAATAAGTCTAATTTTAGGCTTAGTAGGGTAGATGTCTCTGTCACAATCACTCAACTTGGCTTTTGTGGTATAAAAAAAATGGGTCTGGCAATATGTAAACAAGAAAGCATGGCTGGACTTCAAAAAACTTGGCTCAGTGAAGCAGGTGAGGAAGGTGGGTTAAGGTTAGGAGTGGGAGCATGAGATTAAGTTTTTTGGGCCTATATCTAAGACAGAAAAAGATTTTGAGCCTAGAGAAACCTTCTAGATAAGAATGTGGCCATAGAATAAGTGACTATTAGAGTTTCAGCTCAATGCACAGATTTCACAGCAGTGATAACTTGCTGCATTTAGGTTCCATTTCATGAATGTGAAACAAGGAGTCAGTGCAGTTTCACACACCAACAGAATTTAACATTTCTCTGTTGTTTCTCTGAGTGCAGGGTCCATGAATACATGTGCTCATAGATGGGAGAACAACTCAAAATAACTCAGAAGAACACATGTGACAACCTGGGTGCAAACAAGGAGAGATTCTAAAGGATTCACAACCCAAATAACAAGGCAAAAAAAACAGTGTTCCGGGGCCGGGTAGGTGGCGCTGGAGGTAAGGTGTCTGCCTTGCAAGCGCTAGCCAAGGAAGGACCGCGGTTCGATCCCCCGGCGTCCCATATGGTCCCCCCCAAGCCAGGGGCGATTTCTGAGCACATAGCCAGGAGTAACCCCTGAGCATCAAACGGGTGTGGCCCAAAAAAAAAAAAAAAACAGTGTTCCAAAGCAAAGCTAGAAGTCTCCTGAAAATTGTGGAATTTGAGGGTGATCACTTAAAATTCCCAGTGTGAGGTGGGAGATTTGAAACCATCTCCCCTAGCTATCAAAGGCCAGAGAAATCCAGTGAACATTTATCTGCAAAAATCCATCAAAGCATTATTTAGTTTACAGCGGATCTAAGGACACAAAAGAAACTGCACCGAACTTACAAATATTTTTGCTATTCAATCTTCTTTTTGTCAATAAAACCATATTGATTTCCCTTTGCTTTAACTACACTGTGTAATGTTCACCTGGAGCAGCTAATGATCAAATAGACCATACAATGATTCTGTTTTGTTTTTATTGGTAGGGCCAACATTCTGAACTGTACTGTGATTCTAAATGATTGGTCTGAAAGTTTGCTTTTATAAAGTTTCCCTTACATACCTACTGGCAAAAATATACTTTTATTCTGCCACACTAGTTGTGCACGTCATTTTGATTTCATTATATGCTATAAATGGATTTTCTTTTCCATTCATTCTATTTTTTGCATGCAGAGATGATGGAAGAAAAGAGACAAGAAAATGTTCAAATCCCTCCAGGATTCCTGTTTTGTTCCATAGGGACCTAACATTTATCATGATTAATTTTTTCTTAAAAAAAAAAAAAAGAAATGAACATTTCTTTGTCAGGTGGAAGCTTTTAGTCATCCTGACATCAGGCTTTCACGCAGCAAAAATATTACTAATCCTATTTTCCCTCTGAAGTGCATTTGTTATCAATATGCACTTAAACTGGTGATCAAGTCTTGCTAGGAGAGACACCTGCTCTGCATTTTCTATCTGTTTAATACCTTCGGGATACATCACTTAATAATTTAGTGCTAAACCATTTAGCATTTTAGCCCATCATCACTTATATTACACACAGGATTTCAGTAATGTCTGATAAAATTATGTGTTAGCTGCCTTATGTGTGTGTAAAACTTAATAAGTCTTCTTTCTCCCCTCAAGTTTAATAACTGATTTTCTTACATTTATGGATGTGAAATTTTATTGCTCATGGATATAGTTTGAACCTAAATCTTCATATCTTATAAATTGATTTTTAGTTTCCTTTTTGACCTTATGAATTTCAATCAGACATTGACCTCTTGTTGCTCATGAATCTGACTGATTTAATGCCTTATAACAATAATAGTGGAGAAAAGCATTATCATAAGAGCCCGCAGGGTTTGAGGAAACCCATAACTGGATCTTGGAGGCCTCCAGCAATAATAATTCTTGACCTCAGACCATTCTCGAAAGCTGGCGTTCTTTAGCATGATGTCCCATCCTGGTTGCAGCTTAACTAGCATGAGCAATGGGGAAGTATCCAAAGGAAATGAGCTAAATTGTCTCAAAGACATAGCCTTGAACATAACCCAGTAATAGGAAAGGCATGAAAAGCTAATTTCATCTCAATTTTATCCTGATTGGAAAAAAATGAGAAATAATATACGTCTATGGGGCGGCTGAGGGAAGAATTTTAAATATTTTATCCTGATAAAAAAATTAATATTAATTGTCTTTACAGACTGTATTGTTACTACTTGACTCATATTGTGACTGCTGAGTCTATAGTATAAATGGAAGAGTTGAAGGATTGTTCTTTTGTTTCCCTGGCTATGCTAATTGAATTTAATTGGTTTACTGAGTAACTGAATGTTGATGTTCATTATTCCTTATTAAGAAAGACTTAAACCAAAAACAAAAGCAGCTCCTTTTTTCCCTCCTTTCTTTTTCTTATGAACACAGGAGTCCAACATTTTTTTCTGCATGCTGATCAACACTTCTCAAAAGAAAAAAGAGCTAAATTTGGGGCTTACCCTAGAGCTTTCCCTCTACATCTTAAACCTAAAGTCTAAAAATCATCCAAATTGCTACAACAGAATGCTGGTAGTGGAATGCTGACTAAAACTTAAATGAGTTGGGGAAAATAAATCTTTTCTGCTGAGAGATCTTAAGCAGATGCCCTATTTAACACACTTGCATTGTAAGATAGCTGTTTTAGAAGAAAGCTGACCCTTTAAAACTTCACTCTGAATAAACACCCCCTCCTAAATTTCATCTGGAATAGAAGTCTACCTGGAGCACTAATGCTCATTTCCATTTCAGTCCATAATATAAGAGACCAAGAAAGGCAATCACTGGTTTTGTCTTCCAATAGTTCCAATAGTAAGCTAGATTTCCAATTCTTCTTCTCCTACATATTTAATAGGATTATACTTTTCTGCCACCTTGAAGCTAGAAGTGCTCATGTCATTACTTAGCCAAGGAAATTTGAGCACCTGCATGTAAATATCTATGTACAATTCTATTTTACTGTCCTCTTCTCATGCCCAGGTGAGAATAGGGATACCTGTTGGTGGCAGGAGATAAGAAGAGTCAGCAAATGCTGCCTTAAAATGCTGTGCAAACCATAGCTGATCTTACAGAGCTAGATTGTGACATGGAATAGCTACTGTGCTCTTGTGGCTGATACACCTATGGTTTTTCATCTTTATTTTGAGGAAAAGGCATTCTTTGAATCAAGGCATTAGGAAATGAAACTGCAGTGCCAGATCCCAGTTAGCAAACCTGCCAAGGATTCATCTTATGTTAAAGCACTGCCACAAGAGTAATGTGAAAACAAACTCAGCACTGAATAGTCCATTCGAATGCATTAGTCTATCAGCTCAATTACAGGAACAGGTATGAAAATAAGGGCACAAGAAGGTAATGTGTGGGGTTGGGGATAGTGCAGTTGGTAGGGTGATTTCTTTGGGTAGAGCAGGCCCAGATTTGATCTTCATCTTCCCAAATGGTCCCCCAAGCACTTACTACCAGCAGTGATTCCTGAGGACAGAGTAGGAAAAATCCTTGAACATCACCAGGTGTAACCCCAATACTTTTTTAAATAAAAAAAGTTTTTCAGTTCAGAAGATTAGAAATTTTATTTCTAAAGAGACTTTCAAAAGGAAAATAGGAAAAAATGAAATAAAATGAATGATGAAGTCATTAGCATTTCATAAACACATTTTTACTTTATTTAAAGAAAATGCAAAACCTGTTGACATAGCTGACCATAATACATTTGTCTCCAGATAAGTGAAAGCAAATTTATTGGAAAAAAAGAAAAAAAAAAAGAAAAGGAAATAGAAGAGTTTTAAAAAAGAAAAAAAAGTACAGTTAGCAAGCATATTTTTGAAAGTTATTGTATTTTCAATAAGTCATTAACATAATAGCAAAATGTTTAGTAAACCCTTGTTGTTAGCTGTCCATTCATAAACCCAACTTTTTCTACGCCAGAACATTGGTTTAAATGGCATCAATCTGATCCATCTTGATAACTCGCTGACTTTAACTTCACTGTTGGTGTCATACTGGTTTTATGGATCCTTTGATACTCCCATCCTCTTCTTTTCAGGTATCCCTAGTTCTATTATCAGCAAGCATCCTCTGGTTTGTCTTCTTATATTTTGTGGGCTCATCATTACACATAGGTAAAATCATCCATTTTACAAAAATATTTCTTTTTCACTTAGTTTGCTTAGCATTAGTCCATCAAACTCCTTCTGTTTAGCTGTGAGTGGCAAGTTTTTATCTTTTTACAGCTATATAGTATTCCATTAATAACTATTAGATTTTCTTTATTCAATCTTCTGTTTTGTGAGGTGAGGTGGTCTTTCAAGTGGTGCTCAGGAAGCCTAGGGGCCACACCTAGTAATCATTGGCCAACAGATAAGTGGTTCAATGCAAGAGTTCTATGCAACCAGAACTACCAGAACAACCTAGGCCACCTTCATGGTGCTAGAAGATCTCCAGGATCCTTACCCAGCTGTATTACAGTCTCGAGAACTGTACCCAGAGGTGCTCAGGGTGAATAAGTAGAGCCAGGGGTCAAATTAGTTTGGTGACATGCATCTTAACTCCCCCCCCACACACACACACACATATACTATCTCTCCAATCCATCTAGTCATTTGTCAGTAGGCACTTGAGTTGATTCTACATTTTAGCTATTGTAAATAATACTGGCGTAGATATAACATTTTGTGTAAATAGCTTCCTATTCTTTGGATAGATCCTCAGAAGTGGGAATGCTGAGGGCTTAATTGTCGCTTAAGGAAACATTTTCCAATATGGTAACAACAATTTTCATTCCCACTACCAAGGCATCTGTGTTTCTTTTTCCCCACACCCTTACAACACTTGCTATTGCTATAAACCAAGTTTTGAACTGTTTTTCCAGGAATATTTTAAGTTTTTTTGTAGGACTTACAGACATAGCTACATCATGTCCACCAACAGAGTTAGTATCATCAACAATGCATTTGCTCCCAGTAAAAATGTGGATGGAACAGCTACTATTAGCCACACAGCTTCACATCAGCTTCTCCAGGTTTCTCTTCCTGACTTTAGCCTTCAATGTCAGATCCGGAAATGGACCAGGCAAAACTAGTATGTCTAAAATGTTCCATGTAACATGTCACCCTATTCCAAGCTGATTTTGGCAACACAAGTAAGTTTTCCATTTGAACTTTGCCTGTTATATAGCAGTCCAGGGGACTTCAGGACAATTCCAGATGCTCAAATGAAGAACAAATTAGGGTGAAAACAACACCATCAGAGGAAATGGTTCTTTTCAGAAAGGGGAATGGCCTGCGGCTGTCTGAAACTACCAATGCTGTTCTATGTTCAAAACCATTAACAAGGTTAAGAATGGCATAGAATGACCTCTTTTACTTTTTAATTGTTCAGATTTTTCAAAAACATGCATTGCCTTTGATATTATATGAAAGGAAAAATGCTGCCTTTTAAATCCCATTATCTTCTTTCAGCACCAATTGTTTTCATTGCTAAAATTCTAGTCTAAGCTGAAAAATCTCAAATTCAGAGAAGGTCAAACCACTAGCTTGGCATCCTGAAATTTGCCCATCTATCCCAAAGTTATTTAAATGCCTCTGGCAATAATATCTAAAAAATAAAAAACTCAATAACTTTTCTAAGCTACATCAAATTATTTGCAGAAGATGGAACACAAATTATTAATCAATCCATCAATATTTGCTTCTCCTGCTCTTCTAAGGGCCTGTCCTGGTTCTATTTTCTAGGGTTCAGTGGAAGTAAGTTCTTTAGGGGAAATCTCATGATGTCTGGGATCTTTTCTTGATATCTTCATTTCCTTTCATGTTAAGCCATATTACTCATAATGGCAGAGTGCTAGCTGTCTATAAAAACGTGTCCCTTTCTGTTGATTCTGTAGTTGCCTGTCAAAACAAATAAGCCTGTTTTGCATAAAAGCTTTGAAATAAAATTGAGGGAAAATAAGTTCTCTACCTGGTAAAGCAGAGTGGTGTGAATTCAAACTAAAAGAAATACCAGCCAGAAAATCTGAATCATTAGCAATCAGGCACCCTTCTTAAGTGGAGAGGAAAACATATTCTGATGCTATTTGCACACTCAGGCAAACTGACCAATATAAAGAGAAGAAAATCTGCTTTTATAAACATCTTACATTATTAAGATTTGGACTATAAAAAATTCTCACTGATGCTATTAATTAAAAAATAATCTAGTTTATATAAATTTCAATGAGTTATCACAGGGATTTAGGTACTTGTCTTGTACAAAATCCAATTCTAGTTCAAGCATTTGGTCCCCCAGCAACCACCTGGTGTGATCCTTCAACATATAATCAGAAATAAGCCCTGAGCACAATATGTTGACACACACACACACACACACACACACACACACAAAATCATTTTTGTTTTGTTTTTTGTTTTTGGGTCACACCCGGCAGTGCTCAGGGGTTACTTCTGGCTCTATGCTCAGAAATCTCTCCTGGCAGGCTCGGGGGACCATATGGGATGCCGGGATTCAAACCACTGTCCTTCTGCATACAAGGCAAATGCCCTACCTCCATGCTATCCCTCCGGCCCCCCAAAAAATCACTTTAAAAACAATGTCATTTCCTTCTTGGCTTCTTTCACCACTAGGCCTTAATTTAATTTAACTTAATTTTATTTTATTTTTTGCTTTTTGGGCCACACCTGGTGACTCTCAGGGGTTACTCCTGGTTCTGCATTCAGAAATTGCTCCTGGCTTGGGGGACCATATGAGACACTGGGGAATCAAACCTCGGTCGGTCCTAGGTTAGCGCATGCAAGGCAGATACCCTACCATTAACACCACTACTCAGGCCCCAAGGCCTTAATTTTAAATGGAAGGCAAACCATTAAAAGAATCTCCCTTAATATATAAAGAATGTAGAAAGTGTTAGTGATCATAGTTTCCAGTTCTCAACCTGAGAAACACTTTATATTTCCCAGCACACATTACACTCATCATGGGTGAATAGTAATAAATACCACTGAGTGCTTATTACACATCTTTTTTTTTTTTTTATTACACATCTTTCTTACTGAAACCCTTGATGTTCATTATCTTTTCTAAACCTATATAAGTTAAAAGGCTAAGCATTTTATGTTCATTTTTATGGACATCAAAACTGATATTAAATAAAGTAGTTTGTCAATTATAATAATTTTTCTAATATACAATAGAATACATGTATGGTTATAATATTTAAAAATTTATGCCCCCAGGCCCAGAGAGATAGCACAGCGGTGTTTACCTTGCAAGCAGCCAATCCAGGACCAAAGGTGGTTGGTTCAAATCCCGGTGTTCCATATGGTCCCCTATGCCTGCCAGGAGCTATTTCTGAGCAGACAACCAGAAGTAACCCCTGAGCACCACCCGATGTGGCCCAAAAACCAAAAAAAAAAAAAAAAGCCTTTTAGATTATCCATTTAAATATACATCCCAGTAAATACAAGGAAAAAGAAAACCACATTTACTGGATACCTCAATTTGCTATGCTCTGTATTTTTTTTTAAGTCATTTCTGCATTTGGTCTGTGAGGCCATTCTAATGGGGACATATGTAGTAGCACTCAAGTCTTGCTCCTGGTTCTGTGCTACAAAATCCCTCCTGGAAGGCACTGAGACCACATAGTGTACTAGGGATCAAATCCACATCAGCCACATGCTAGACAAACACCTCACCCACTGTACTATTACTGCAGCCCCAATTACATTTTCATTTGAGGTCAAGTTGAAGTAGAGGAGAGCTAGGATTGAACTTGGATCTCTCCATGCAGTACATGTAAGACAATCCACAGGCTCTAAAATGAGTGTGTAAATTACCATCTCAGCTTCATCATTCAATCTGTTGACCTTGCAGAATTAGTGCTTCTCTCCAAGTTTCCTTTTTTTTTTTTAAGCATTTGCCACCTTGCATTACTATAAAGATGAGGTAAAGCAACCAAGAATCAGTGTCAGATACACAGAAAACTTCAGGTGGCCTGCTCCCCAAATTATCTGCTATTATTGAAACCTTCATGGACACACTTTTGGGCTGGCACATGCAAGTTTTTGCAATTTATGCCCTGCTCTCAGCTCTGGGAAAAGCCAGGTAGCAGGCTGTGAGCATATTCCTATACACTTCTAGAGATGCTTCATGTGCAGAGGAGCTGGGCCCCGAATTCCCACCAATAATTCACCAGCCGCCTACTAGCCACACAAAATACTCTTGTTGGAAATATAATCCTATTGCCAACAGGAAATAGGATCACCTTAGCCAGGCCTTCATATGACCTTGATGCACCTCTCATAACTCACCTGCAGTATGAAAGATAAGGGATTTACCCGGGTAAATCACTACAGAAATCCTAATCCACAGAAACTTCCAGGTGGTGTTTACTATTGTTTAAGCCCCTGAAGTTTGAAATCAGTTTTTATATAGTAATTGAGAGCTACCACAATGTTCAGAAAACTTTCATTCTCAGCAGAGTCCATATTCTTTCTGCTTCCCCTAGAAATTTCCCTCCACAGGTACTACTTTGCATTAAATTTTCAGCTTTCTAGCACAGAATGAGAGATGCAAATAATGAGGGGCTATCTGAGTGTAGTTCTTGGGTTTCATGGTCATGCTTATCAGTGGACATATCTATGAAGAAGTTCACAATTCCATTACTTATAACACTAACGTGTATACCTGCCCTAATACAGCCACAAATCAGTGGGCTATTTTGCATTTTCAATATCCATTTCTGAACTTAAAATAGGCTTTCATTCCCTCAGATCCCTGCCATTCACATTGCCTTGTTTCTTTGCTTCTGATTTCTTCTCACCACACAAAACAATTGAAAGAGAAGCATGCAAAGCCATATTTCTAGTAAAGAATCTTGTTTTCCTAGTGTATCTTTCCCATCGGAGGCAGGCAGGGAACAGGAATGGGCTTGATATTTTGTACTAATAAGTTGCATAGTCATACCATCCCTCTGTAGCCCTACCAGTCACTTCAAAATAACTCAACATCTGCAGACCTGTTCAAATGCTCTGAGTTCCATGGTCCTGTACAAAGATCCTCATCTATTGTTCCAGCAGAAATTTCAGAATCACAAAAGGAGATCTTAACTTTTCCTTCATATTTTTGTGATGATTGAATTTCTGGTCCTATCCTAAGCATATAGAAACCTTTATGAAAAAGTGGTCATAATTCTGGTATCTTAATCCTGTCCCCAAAGCAAATCTCTCTCAAGGTAAGATGGCTGGAAACAGCCAGTTTAGGGCTGTTTTAGTGATCAGTGAGCTCTCATCAAGTATTAAATCAACAAGGACTGTAGCCCCTAATGCATGTGTCAGAAGCAAGCTGCACTGTTGAGTGATCAATATTGTGAGAGGGGGACAGGACAAGTAGTGCCAGTCTAGGAAGCCATATTGTCTTCAAAGACTTATTGTCACCAGATTGTTCCATGAGGTAATCATGATGAACAGCTGCCAGACTGCAGTCTCTGTGCTGGGCTGCTTTTAACCTCTGGGATCTCAAAGCAAACCCTCTGTAAACATCTTATACTGGCAAAGTCAAATGAACTAGGGTTGAGCATCCAGCTGTTTTGGAATATGATTCCCTAGATCTCACTTTCTGGCTGTATGGTTCCACCAGGGCACCCTGCAGTGTTCCAGTTCTCAAGGTGACTGGGCAGGAGTCTTCAAGGGTGTCTGGTGCTAAAACAAGATCCATATCTTCCAGATCTGAGTTTTCATGAGAGGACTCTCCTAACCTTCACCCCATCCCAAAAGAGCAGCTATCACCTTCAAGTATCCAGAACCCACCTGTTTATATTCTCATCTCAAACACCCAGTTCCCCACCACACACAGACACAGAAAGTTCCTCCCCAAGGAAGCCATTTTGGTATGGTGGTGGCCATGAAAACCAATGGTGCACTGGCCCATAGACCTAAACCACTCACCATCTGGCCCCTTTCAGACAAGTGAGGAAATGCCATTTAAAGCCCTCCCAGTTGCTCTCCCACCAGACTTTCACTCACACAGAACCAATGGGGGCTTGAGGCCTGAGCAGGCCCAACAACCCTAATGTGATTTCCAGTTTCTCCAGTCTGGAGGCCTCAGGGTTCCCAGAGCCTATACATGTGTGCAGGGAGAATGGGATTCAATACGAGCATGTGCAAGAGGGGCCTTAATCTTCCCATCCCCTCAGGGGCAGGCCCTCTACTTTCCAGCAGAACTCAAAGCAGCTTTCTGCACCGCTTTCTCTCTCTGCCCAGCCTCACAATCCACTATTGTATCCCTTCAGTCATTCCCAACCCCAGCCTCTGCTCCAGCCCTGACATATACCACTACATACCTGCCATAATGCCCTGCCTCAGCCTCACAGCCTTCAGTCCTTCCTATAAATTGGCATTTCCAGTTCAACAGGAAGTATATCCTGCCACTCCTCCTAGGCTGCTCTTAAAACCATGCTGAGAATCAAGAGTGTCTGTCAGACTGGCTTCTCCTTCAAATGCTGACACCAGCCTGTTTCCTCTGCACAGCACACTTGGTCTTCAGATAGCCACATGATCCTGTCTATCACTGCCTGAAACTCACCATCCTCTTCCCAGTGAGTTCCTCCAGGATGGCTTCATTTACAACTGCAGATGCCCCCAAAACTGATCACTTTGCACAGCTGAGTGAGCATGAACAAGTCATCAACCTCGAAAATTCTCACCTATAAAATGAGAAAGCAACTATGTCACAGAGCTAGCCTCAGGATAAACATAATGTGCATATATAGACATCTGGAAATCATAAATCTCCAAACCTAGAGCTGGCAGATGTTTTCTGTGAAGGGTCAGAGAGTCAATATTCTAAGCTTCATGGGCCATCTAGTCACTGTCATAATTACTCAACTCTGTTATCATGCAAAAGCAAGCAGAGATAATAAACTCATAAATGAGCAAAAGTTATATACCAATAAAATTTTATTTATAGAAACAAATGGTGGGCCAGATTTGACCCATGGATTGCAATGTACAGATTCCTGTTCCAATCCATTACTTACTGTTATTACTGGTAATGATAAGGAAGATATATCAAGATATCAAATTTCAAAAATAAACCAAAAAAAGATATCAAATTTCAGGAATAAAAATTATCTTCTTTATTTTGTCTGTTTTCTTCTGTCAAAATATAAGCTTATCTGTTTAGGGGCACATTTCTTGACTATTCTATTTTTAGCATGAAGAATTTTCCATGACACAGATGGTTCATCAACACTTATTTTTGAAAAAATAAATGAATCCTTTTTAAAAATAATTTAATGGATTCTAGGTGTAAATATATACCTTACATTGAGTATAAAGCAGCAGCTCCAAACCAAGAGACACTTGACAATGTTTGAAAGTATTTTTATGGGGCCGGAGAGATAGCATGGAGGTAAGGCGTTTGCCTTTCATGCAGGAGGTCATCGGTTCGAATCCCGGCGTCCCATATGGTCCCCCGTGCCTGCCAGGAACAATTTCTGAGCCTGGAGCCAGGAATAATCTCTGAGCACTGCCGGGTGTGACCCAAAAACCACAAAAAAAAAAAAAAAAAAAAGAAAGTATTTTTATATATCATTAAGAAAGGGTGTTATGGGGCCAGAGTGGTGGCGCTAGATGTAAGGTGTTTGCTTTGCAAGCGCTAGCATAGGACGGATGGCAATTCGATCCCCCGGTGTTCCATATGGTCCCCCAAGCCAGGAGCAATTTCTGGGCACATAGCCAGGAATAACCCCTGAACGTCAAATGGGTGTGGCTCCAAAAAATAAAAGAAAAACAAAAAAGAAAAGAAAGGGTGCTACAGGTGTCCACAAGTTTGCTAAATGCCTTAAAATACACAGAATATTTACCGACATGTTGTTCTATATACCTTATGGTATCAGGTCTGATATAAAGGTCTTTGATCCATTTGGATTTTACCTTCGTACATGATGTTAACTGGGGGTCTATGTTTGCTTTTTTGCAAGTGGCTAACCAGTTCTGCCAACACCACTTGCTGAAGAGGTTTTCTCTGCTCCACTTAGGATTTCTTGCTCCTTTGTCAAAAATTAGATAATTGTCTACTGTCCTCTTGCGTGAAACTCTTGGGAGTGGGGCAAAAGAGGCTCCAGAAAACTTGCTCTCCCAGAGGCCATTTTCAGGGCAGGACTCCAGAACATAAAAACCGGCAGGCTTTTGCAGAAGCCGGGTCCCCTGTTTGGGACATCAGGCGGGGAAAATCCATGAATCTACGCCTGCCCAGTGGGGCCCAACTGTGAAAACCTGTGAGTGTTACCTGTAAATGTCTGTCTACTGTCCTCTTGCGTGAAACTCTTGGGAGTGGGGCAAAAGAGGTTCCAGCAGAGCACCGCTGCGCGGCCGTGCGCTCTTTCTAAGAAAAGAACACCATCGCAACAAGAAGAAAAAATCATACTAAGAACTGTGCTATATCACAGAAGCAAGCATTTCTCTCCGGACTGTCTTCTCTGTTGCATGCTCGGGCCTAAGATTTGATCCAGTGTGAGGCTTCATCCACGGAGGACTCCCCTCCCTTAGAGGCAAGTCAGCCCATACAGAAAGGGCAGAGCCAGAGGAGTGTGCTGCCTGCATCATATAGCCAATGAATACCACCACAACACGTAGAAAAACCCACAATACAAGTGTGACAATGGGGAAACAATGCAGGCCAGCATCAGACATAGAGAATAAAGATGACAATTCTGATGACCAGATAATGACCAACCAACTAAACAACCTCTCAGATAAGGACTTTAGACTAGCAATATGGAAGATGCTCAAAGAACTCAAAGAAACCATGGATAGAGTTGAACAGAACACTAATAAGAACCAAGAAAATATGAAGACAGAAATCACAAAACTCCAAACTGAAATAACATGTCAACTAACAGGCCTGAAAAAGTCAGTAAACGAAGTGAATGACAAAATGGATAAGCTCTGGGACAGGGTATCAGAAGCTAAGAATAGACTTGGTGCTGTGGAAGATGAGATACATAACAATTCCATACAGCAGGAGAGATTGGGAAAAAAAACTTAAAACAAATAAGCAGACAATGGAGAAATTAGTCAAAGAATGGGAACAGATGAAAATAGAAGTCTATGATAAG